>NC_051228.1:35713658-36013658 GCF_015220715.1 Pygocentrus nattereri | reverse complement strand
AGAGAGAGAGACAGAGAGAGAAACAGACACACACATACAGAGGTAGAGAGAGAGAGAGAGAGAGAGAGAAACAGACACACACATACAGAGGTAGAGAGAGACAGAGAGAGAGACAGAGAGAGAAACAGACACACACATACAGAGGTAGAGAGAGAGAGAGAGAAACAGACACACACATACAGAGGTAGAGAGAGAGAGAGACAGAGAGAGAAACAGACACACACATACAGAGGTAGAGAGAGAGACAGAGAGAGAAACAGACACACACATACAGAGGTAGAGAGACAGAGAGAGAAACAGACACACACATACAGAGGTAGAGAGAGAGAGACAGAGAGAGAGACAGAGAGAAACAGACACACACATACAGAGGTAGAGAGAGAGAGACAGAGAGAGAAACAGACACACACATACAGAGGTAGAGAGAGAGAGACAGAGAGAGAAACAGACACACACATACAGAGGTAGAGAGAGAGAGACAGAGAGAGAAACAGACACACACATACAGAGGTAGAGAGAGAGAGAGACAGAGAGAGAAACAGACACACACATACAGAGGTAGAGAGAGAGAGACAGAGAGAGAAACAGACACACACATACAGAGGTAGAGAGACAGAGAGAGAAACAGACACACACATACAGAGGTAGAGAGAGAGAGACAGAGAGAGAAACAGACACACACATACAGAGGTAGAGAGAGAGAGACAGAGAGAGAAACAGACACACACATACAGAGGTAGAGAGAGAGAGACAGAGAGAGAAACAGACACACACATACAGAGTTAGAGAGAGAGAGAGAGAGAGACAGACACACACATACAGAGGTAGAGAGAGAGAGACAGAGAGAGAAACAGACACACACACACAGAGGTAGAGAGAGACAGAGAGAGAGACAGAGAGAGAAACAGACACACACACACAGAGGTAGAGAGAGAGAGACAGAGAGAGAAACAGACACACACATACAGAGGTAGAGAGAGAGAGACAGAGAGAGAAACAGACACACACATACAGAGGTAGAGAGAGAGAGACAGAGAGAGAAACAGACACACACATACAGAGGTAGAGAGACAGAGAGAGAAACAGACACACACATACAGAGGTAGAGAGAGAGAGACAGAGAGAGAAACAGACACACACATACAGAGGTAGAGAGAGAGACAGAGAGAGACAGAGAGAGAAACAGACACACACATACAGAGGTAGAGAGAGAGAGACAGAGAGAAACAGACACACACATACAGAGGTAGAGAGAGAGAGAGAGAGAGAGAAACAGACACACACATACAGAGGTAGAGAGAGAGAGACAGAGAGAGAAACAGACACACACATACAGAGGTAGAGAGAGAGAGACAGAGAGAGAAACAGACACACACATACAGAGGTAGAGAGAGACAGAGAGAGAGACAGACACACACATACAGAGGTAGAGAGAGACAGAGAGAGAGACAGAGAGAGAAACAGACACACACATACAGAGGTAGAGAGAGACAGAGAGAGAGACAGACACACACATACAGAGGTAGAGAGAGAGAGAGAGAGAGAAACAGACACACACATACAGAGGTAGAGAGAGAGAGAGACAGAGAGAAACAGACACACACATACAGAGGTAGAGAGAGAGAGACAGAGAGAGAAACAGACACACACATACAGAGGTAGAGAGAGAGAGAGAGAGAGAGACAGACACACACATACAGAGGTAGAGAGAGAGAGACAGAGAGAGAAACAGACACACACATACAGAGGTAGAGAGAGAGAGACAGAGAGAGAAACAGACACACACATACAGAGGTAGAGAGAGAGAGACAGAGAGAGAAACAGACACACACATACAGAGGTAGAGAGAGAGAGACAGAGAGAGAAACAGACACACACATACAGAGGTAGAGAGAGAGAGAGAGAGACAGAGAGAGAAACAGACACACACATACAGAGGTAGAGAGACAGAGAGAGAAACAGACACACACATACAGAGGTAGAGAGAGAGAGACAGAGAGAGAAACAGACACACACATACAGAGGTAGAGAGAGAGAGACAGAGAGAGAAACAGACACACACATACAGAGGTAGAGAGAGAGAGAGAGAGAGAGAGACAGACACACACATACAGAGGTAGAGAGAGAGAGACAGAGAGAGAAACAGACACACACACACAGAGGTAGAGAGAGACAGAGAGAGAGACAGAGAGAGAAACAGACACACACACACAGAGGTAGAGAGACAGAGAGAGAAACAGACACACACACACAGAGGTAGAGAGAGAGAGACAGAGAGAGAAACAGACACACACATACAGAGGTAGAGAGAGAGAGACAGAGAGAGAAACAGACACACACATACAGAGGTAGAGAGAGAGAGAGAGAGAAACAGACACACACATACAGAGGTAGAGAGAGATAGACAGAGAGAAACAGACACACACATACAGAGGTAGAGAGAGAGAGACAGAGAGAGAAACAGACACACACATACAGAGGTAGAGAGAGAGAGAGACAGAGAGAGAAACAGACACACACATACAGAGGTAGAGAGAGAGAGAGAGACAGAGAGAGAAACAGACACACACATACAGAGGTAGAGAGAGAGAGACAGAGAGAGAAACAGACACACACATACAGAGGTAGAGAGAGAGAGAGAGAGAGACAGACACACACATACAGAGGTAGAGAGAGAGAGACAGAGAGAGAGAGAAACAGACACACACATACAGAGGTAGAGAGAGAGAGACAGAGAGAGAAACAGACACACACATACAGAGGTAGAGAGAGAGAGACAGAGAGAGAAACAGACACACACATACAGAGGTAGAGAGACAGAGAGAGAAACAGACACACACATACAGAGGTAGAGAGAGAGAGACAGAGAGAGAAACAGACACACACATACAGAGGTAGAGAGAGAGAGACAGAGAGAGAAACAGACACACACATACAGAGGTAGAGAGAGAGAGACAGAGAGAGAAACAGACACACACATACAGAGTTAGAGAGAGAGAGACAGAGAGAGAAACAGACACACACATACAGAGGTAGAGAGAGAGAGACAGAGAGAGAAACAGACACACACATACAGAGGTAGAGAGAGAGAGACAGAGAGAGAAACAGACACACACATACAGAGGTAGAGAGAGAGAGACAGAGAGAGAAACAGACACACACATACAGAGGTAGAGAGAGAGAGACAGAGAGAGAAACAGACACACACATACAGAGGTAGAGAGAGAGAGACAGAGAGAGAAACAGACACACACATACAGAGGTAGAGAGAGAGAGACAGAGAGAGAAACAGACACACACATACAGAGGTAGAGAGAGAGAGACAGAGAGAGAAACAGACACACACATACAGAGGTAGAGAGAGAGAGACAGAGAGAGAAACAGACACACACATACAGAGGTAGAGAGAGAGAGACAGAGAGAGAAACAGACACACACATACAGAGGTAGAGAGAGACACACAAGGTAGACACAAAGATAGAAAGAGACATAACCACTAAGGTAGAGAGACAGAGACAGGCGCACAAAACCAGAAAGACTCACAGAGGTAGAGAGGCACAGTGAGATGCGCGCTCACACACACACACACACACACACACACACACACACACAGACAGACAGCCGTTTTGGAGTTCACTCTTCTCAGACATCAGCTCAGCTGTCAGCAGTGTAAAGGTGCATCTCCTCTCTGGTTTGTGTGAAGTGTCTGATCATTAATTCTGTAATGATCTCAGACATGTTTACAGTGCGTCTTTCGCTTTATTGATTCAGCTTTTCTCCCTGTTCTTTTTCAGCATTGTCCTTTTTCACTGCTGTCATCCTTTACTCTGCTGCTGTCCTTTTTCACTGCTGTCATCCTTTACTCTGCTGCTGTCCTTTTTCACTGCTGTCATCCTTTACTCTGCTGTTGTCCTTTTGACTTTCATTGTCCTGTTTCACTGTCGTTGTCCTTTTTAACCGCCGTTGTCCTTTTTAACCGCCGTTGTCCTTTTTAACCACCGTTGTCCTTTTTAACCGCCGTTGTCATTTTTCACCGCCGTTGTCCTTTTTCACCGCCGTTGTCCTTTTTAACCGCCGTTGTCATTTTTCACCGCCGTTGTCCTTTTTCACTGTCGTTGTCCTGTTTCACTGTCGTTG
This sequence comes from Pygocentrus nattereri, assembly GCF_015220715.1. NCBI lineage: Eukaryota > Metazoa > Chordata > Actinopteri > Characiformes > Serrasalmidae > Pygocentrus > Pygocentrus nattereri. The sequence continues at coordinate 36,009,521 of NC_051228.1, read as the reverse complement.
TCCTGTTTCACTGTCGTTGTCCTGTTTCACCGTCGTTGTCCTTTTTCACCGCCGTTGTCCTTTTTCACCGCCGTTGTCCTGTTTCACTGTCGTTGTCCTGTTTCACTGTCGTTGTCCTGTTTCACTGTCGTTGTCCTTTTTCACCGCCGTTGTCCTTTTTCACCGCCGTTGTCCTTTTTCACCGCTGTTGTCCTTTTTAACTGCTGATGTCCTTTTTCACTGCTGTTGTCTTTTTTCACCATCATATTTTCTCACTTTCATACTTTTTTCATTGTCATTGTGGTTTTGTGCCACTGCTATGGTCCTTAATCATTTGATACTGTTCTTTTTCCGGTAGTCTGTGGTCGCATGAAAGAGAGTTCTTTTCTTTCCGTTGTTGTTTTTTGTGATCTCCTCTTAACTGCCTTTCATAACCTGAAACAAAGCTTTACAACAAGCGCTTCTGAGGCAACTTCTTGAGACAAATCTTGAAGTTTTAACCTTTTATCCATCATTTCCACTACACTATCTCCTCATTCTCTCTGCTTCTTCCCCTAGTCTCCCCTGCTAACCTAATCCTAGGCTTGGACAGTGTGCTGGAACCACTGATGCTGCTTGATCTGCTGCAAACTAGGCCTCGAGGATGGGTTGCGCTGAAGGCACCATTCAATCAGATTATAGCATTCTGCACAGAGTGAGCAGATTGGATGGGAGAGAGACACTTAATCACTGCATTCCAGAAGAACTACCAGTAAAAGAGTGGGATGTGACTATAACATGGAAAAATACACTAGTTTATACTTAGGTTTCGGGACATAATCCATCCTAGATATGCTTCATTTACCTGGACACTCCCATTTATCTTACCTTGTGATAGGCCCTTTCTGAAGTGCAGAAACCCTTCAGTGATGTCCTGTTTTCTAGTAAAGGGATATTGTCCACAAACCATCATGAACAGCAGGACACCAAGCACCCAAACCGTTGCAAGATCGGCATGATACCTGTTCTCCAGATGAAACTCGGGAGGGCAGTATGGAAACGTGCCTGAGAAGATAACAAGGGAGAGAAGTAAGCACCGGTGAGCACAATGATCCATTTAACCACTGAATAGCTGAGGGCCACGGTTCTCCATTCAGATCATGGCTATAGTGAAGCACCTCGTAGACCTAGTTGGTAACTCACTCACACACTCTTTCTCTCACTTTAATCTGCAATGACAAACTGTTAAACACTATAAAGTCGTGAGGCTGAAGTCACTTCTTGATCAAATTGTTCCGTTCCACCTTAAATGGTGCAGCGGTTACATTCTGGTTGCTCAGGCAACATTTAAGGAGGAAACACTGGCACCAGTGAACGAACGTCTACTCTCCGCCGAGCACTCGCTCTCAGCTGCTGATCAATTTTGAGGGTGAACATGAAAACTGTTGCTCTGAAAGCGGCTGCAGCAGCAACTTTAAACCACAGACTGCGTTCAGTGTAACGTTAACTTGTTAATGCAGACACAGAGGCTCTTTTACTCCGTATGACAAAGTTTATTGTCTTTATAATTTATAATTCAAATATTTTGGCCCAATCCCATTTCTTATTTTCACCCCTACCCCTTGTTATCGAGTGTCTCCTTGCCCCTTGGAACTGAGTTAAGAGGTAGTGGTTAAAATGTTCTATGAAATGGGACAAACCTCAAATAAACAGTGCATCACTTCATTAACAGCTACTAGCGCCGCTCTGTAGGCGTCCCTGCCCGTCTGCAGGGACAGCAGAGGAGGGGAAAGTTCAGCTCCTCACTGCTGGACTTTAGTTACATTTAGGGCATCATACGCCTTCAAAGAGGGGGGGAATTATTTATTAGCACCCACCCCTAATTCTTCAGTGATATGAGGCTGAAGTCAGATATTCTATAGATTCTTGTTCAAATTTTTCTGTTCCACTAACTTGCATACTACTTAACTCAAAACAAATTCCTTGTTTTTACTTTGTCCATTTTCTCTATTTTCTTTGATCATTTTCTTTATATCGTTTTCTACAGCCAGTGTCCTTAACTTTCCTTTTCTACTCCACTGCCAACCCTTTGGGCTGCATGTTAGCTCTTTTTTATCCCATCATGTTTCCTCAAAGACAGCATTTAGTTTTACAGTATGGGGCAAGTGGACTGACCTGGCACAGTGGATTTTTCTGTCCCTGAGTTGTTCTCTTGGGCTGGTTCACTGCCCACCTCTTGTTTGCTGGAGCTTCTGTGTTGGGAACCTCACTTGTTTCCCCCAAAGCAGTCCGGCCACATTTTCTACGTACAGATCATTTGAATATTTAATATTCTTTCTTACAACATAAGCTGAGATAACAACAAATATTATATTTTTATTTATATATATATATATATATATATATATATATATATATATATATATATATATATATATATGTGTGTGTGTGTGTGTGTGTGTGTTGTTATGATACATTTTATATCTTGTATTATGTTATATAGTTATTATGGAATAAGAAGTGACTGACACAGAGTGAGAGAAAGAGCAAAATGACTGACACACACAGAGAGAGAGAGAGAGAGAGAGAGAGAGAGAGAGAGAGAGAGAGAGAGAGAGAGAGAGAGAGAGAAAGAGCAAAATGACTGACTGAGAGAGAGAGAGAGAGAGAGAGAGAGAGAAAGAGCAAAACGACTGACTGAGAGAGAGAGAGAGAGAGAGAGAGAGAGAGAGAGAAAGAGCAAAATGACTGACAGAGAGAGAGAGAGAGAGAGAGAGAAAGAGCAAAATGACTGACAGAGAGAGAGAGAGAGAGAGAGAGAAAGAGCAAAATGACTGACAGAGAGAGAGAGAGAGAGAGAGAGAGAGAGAGAGAAAGAGCAAAATGACTGACTGAGAGAGAGAGAGAGAGAGAGAGAGAGAGAGAGAAAGAGCAAAATGACTGACAGAGAGAGAGAGAGAGAGAGAAAGAGCAAAATGACTGACAGAGAGAGAGAGAGAGAGAGAGAGAGAGAGAGAAAGAGCAAAATGACTGACAGAGAGAGAGAGAGCAAAAATGATTGAGTGACAGAGAGAGAGAGCGATCAAATGTGACTGAGTGACAGAGAGAGAGAGAGAGCAAAAATGATTGAGAGAGAGAGCAAAAATGATTGAGAGAGTGAGAGAGAGAGAGCAAAAATGATTGAGTGGCACAAAAAGAGAGAGAGAGACTCATACACAAAGAGAGATGGAGGAAGGAGAATGAAAGAGAGAGAGGACGTCTATTCACACGTCTGCAGTTCCAGTCCAGAACCTCTAGAATGAAAGAGAGCTTGAGATTAAATTGATGAACCCAGATTTTAATGAGCCCAGTCCAGATGTGTCCACTACAAATCCCCTCACCCCAGCCCAGCCCCTGTAATTAACACATACTGTCTGGCCAGTTCACTGTTATGTGTAACTCAGATCTGAGCAGCTTCTCTCTCTCATCACAAGTTAAATGTAACGCTTTGGTGTGTTCTGGGCAGAGTGATGCTGAAGTGTAGATACTTCTGACCCTGATGTTTCTTTTGAGAATCGATCTTCACATGAAAGTACTGAGTGTTTTTAAGCACTAATCTGAGTATCTGTCTTTTTTATCAAACTCAATGTGTCTTTATTACTGAAAACGTAAAAAAAAAAAAAAAAAAGATTTTAGCAGATAAACGTGTTGGACCTTTTTTTTCCTATGTCATCGTCCACCACTCCACACACAAGCTCACAGGCACAGGCAACCACAGGATGCAGTGAACACTCTAACATCATTATATGGAATAGAACAGTCAGTCAATGTGGAAGTGTATTTGATGCTAATGCAGAGGCTCTCAAACAGCCTTTTGATGTCCACATTTATACTGGGTTTTAGTCTGTCTCTCTCTCTCTCTCTCTCTCTCTCTCTCTCTCTCTCTCTCTCTCTGTGTCTCTCTAGCGTTCTCTCTCCTCCCTACTCCTCAACGAATAAGAGTAAATGGAGGTAAATGGCTAAAAACAAAAAGTTAAAATAGTTTCTAATCAGAACTTTGCTTTAATTTTAGAAAGTAGAAGGATGTATTTCACTAAAATCTAGTGATTTACTTGCAATGTACAACCCCAATTCCAAAGAAGTTGGGACGTTGTGTAAAACATAAATAAAAACAGAATACGATGATTTGCAAATCCTTTTCAACCGATATTCAACTGAATCCACTACAAAGACGAGATATTTAATGTTCAAACGGATAAACTTTATTGTTTTTTGCAAATATTTACTCATTTTGAATTTGATGTCTGCAACACGTTCCAGAGAAGTTGGGACAGGGGCGTGTTTACCACTGAGTTACATCACCTTTCCTTTAACACTCAATCAGCGTTTGGGAACTGAGGACACTGATTGTTGAAGCTTTGTAGGTGGAATTCTTTCCCATTCCTGCTTGATGTCCAGCTTCAGCTGCTCAGCAGTCCGGGGGCTCCGTTGTCGTATTTTGCGCTTCATAATGCGCCACACATTTTCAATGGGAGACGGGTCTGGACTGCAGGCAGGCCAGTCTAGTACCCGCACTCTTTTACTATGAAGCCACGCTGTTGTAACACGTGCAGAATGTGGCTCGGCATCGTCTTGCTGAAATAAGCAGGACGTCCCTGAAAAAGACGCTGCTTGGATGGCAGCAGATGTTGCTCCAAAACCTGTATGTACCTTTCAGCATGAATGGGGCCTTCACAGATGTGCAAGTTACCCCTGCCATGGGCACTAACACCCCCCCCCCACCATCAGAGATGCTGGCTTTTGAACTTTGCACTGAGAGCAATCCGGACAGTCCTTTTCCTCTTTGGCCTGGAGGACACGACGTCCACGATTTCCAAAAACAATTTGAAATGTGGACGCGTCAGACCACAGGACACTTTTCCACTCTGCGTCAGTCCATCTCAGATGAGCTCAGCCCAGAGAAGCCGGCGGCGTTTCTGGGTGGTGTTGATATGTGGCTTCGCTTTGCATGGCAGAGTTTTAACTTGCACTTGTAAACGGAGCGACGAACTGAGTTCACTGACAGTGGTTTTCTGAAGTGTTCCTGAGCCCATGTGGGAATATCCGTTACAGAATGATGTCGGTTTTTAATGCAGTGCTGCCTGAGGGGTCGAAGGTCACGGGCATTCAGCGTTGGTTTTCTGCCTCGCTGCTTACTTGCAGAGATTTCTCCAGATTCTCTGAATCTTTTGATGATATTATGGACTGTAGATGATGAAATCCCTAAATTCCTTGCAGTTGCACGTTGAGAGACGTTGTTCTTAAGCTGTTGGGCTATTTGCTCACGCAGTTGTTCACAAAGTGGTGAACCTCGCCCGTCCTTGCTTATGAACGACTGAGCCTTTCAGGGATGCTCCCTTTATACCCAATCATGACAATCACCTGTTTCCAATGAACCTGTTCACCTGTGGAATGTTCCAAACAGGTGTTTTTTGAGCATTCCTCAACTTTCCCAGTCTTTTGTTGCCCCTGTCCCAACTTCTTTGGAACGTGTTGCAGGCATAAAATTCAAAATGTGTGAATATTTGCAAAAAACAATAAAGTTTATCCGTTTGAACATTAAATATCTCGTCTTTGTAGTGGATTCAATTGATTATAGGTTGAAAAAGATTTGCAAATCATCGTATTCTGTTTTTATTTATGTTTTACACAACGTCCCAACTTCACTGGACTTGTGGAGCAGTGAACGACATGATCAGTGATTCAGTAGTAAAAACTCATTTATATATTTTTTTCTTCATAACTAGCATTGTTGGTTGTTTTTTGCATATGACAGTGGTCGGTCCAAATATCTTTCCAAATATCTTCCTGTAGCTGTTATGTAAAAGCCAGTAGGGGACCTGTTTCTCCTAGTAGTCTTCGTTTGGTGAGCGTCGGGGCCGTCAGTGTTCATCTAACCAAGTGAGCAGTTCAACACGCTTTCAATGACCAGATGCGGGGCCTGGTCACGAGGGCCCCAAGCTGAGAGCAGCCTGTAAAAAACATAATACATTTACATATTGTGACGATGCTTCGTCAAACCCCGTGAGGAGACACAAAGTCACCGGGTAGGTTGTAGCTGAATGGGTAGGAGGAATGCAGGTGCAGGCTGAAGATGGACCAACTCAGAATGATTCTTTACAAACGGCGCGATTTATTTACAAAAGTGGAAACACACCAAGAAAAACTGTACAAACACAAAATAAACGATGATTAAAATGTTGACCTGACTCGATAGCAGCACCAGTAAATATAGCTAGTCTTAGGCCACAAGGCCATAGGACTATACTGTCAAGCTTTGCTCTACTCCTTTCTCCTCAGTCTCCTCACAATCTGAGGTGAGTATCTCAGAGCCAGCCTCCTCCCAGAACCTTCCCCCACTTCTTATAGGGTTAGCACCGCCCCTGCATCACCTGAGCTCATCCATTCCCCTCTGCAGGGGTGTTGCTGTCCCACAAGAGTGGATTAAAAACAAGAATAAATAAAAGCACAACTGATATCACAAGGCCTTAATATCCCATTACCGGTAAAGGTGTCTAGCTACAGTCTGCACACCTGCTCCCCTGTCTTACTCTGTTTTCTGCATATGTTACAGACATCACCCCTCTCATGAGCAAGCTGTGGGCCCTCCGGCACGTTCATGAGTGAGCCTCCCTTTTGCTGCCTCTGCCAGGTAACTGTCAACAGGTAAATATCACACACACTCTCAGTCTCTCACTCACTCACACTCACTCTTACTCACTCACTCTCACTCACTCTTACTCACTCACTCTCACTCACTCATTCACTCACTTTCTCACTCTCTCTCTCACTTTCTCTCACTCTCACTCACTCTCTTACTCTCACACACTCTCTCACTCACTCTCTCACTCTCTCTTGCACTCTCTCACTCACTTTCTCTCACTCTCTCACACTCACTCACACTCACTCACACTCACTCTTACTCATTCACTCTCTCTCACTCACTCACTCACTCACACTCACTCTCTCTCTCTCTCTCTCTCTCATACACTCTCACTCACTCATTCACTCCCTTTCTCGCTCTCTCTCTCACTCACTTTCTTTCACTCACTCACTCACGCTCACTCTCACTCTCTCTCTCTCACTCTCACACACTCTCACTCACTCACTCTCACTCACTCATTCACTCACTCTCACTCACTCACTCACTCACTCACTCACTCACTCACTCACTCACTCACTCACTCACTCTCTCACTCCCTCTCTTGCACTCTCTCTCACTCTCACACACTCTCACTCTCTGGTGATGGGCAACGCATACATCCAGATGTTTAGTAAACATCATTTACGATGTGGGAGCTGCTATGCAGCTAGCCACTGTTCCTCATCAGCTGTTGTAACTACTCAAAATAGCAAGACAATATAATGAGTTGAGTTGAAAATGTAATAAATGTTAAATTTGATGCCCAGCTCCTTGCCTTCTACCTACTGATCGCTGGGATAGGCTCCAGCAACACCCCTATCCGCAGCGCCCAGGGAGCAGGTCAGGGTCAGGTGTCTTGCTCAAGGGCACTTCACTCACATACTGCCAGCTCAGGGGAACGAACCAGCGACCTTCCGGTCACAAGGCTGGTTCCCTAACCTCCAGCCCATGACTGCCCCATATATAGATGGTTCCTAGTAGAGGATTGTTTGGATCCATTGACCTGTGGGTTATGGGCCCAGCCTGCTTCTGCTAGCACTAAACCCCAGATGGGACTCTCACAATCTCTGGCTTAGGATGCCAGTGCTTTATCCATTAAGCCACTTATAGCCTACTTTCTTACCCATTCTATTATTCATAATGAAATGTATCTCTACTGAAATCAAATCTCCATGCAGTCCATCTGATCTGTGTCTTTCTGTTCTTGCTCTTTTACAATAAGCCGTGAATGTTGCTAGTCCAAGCTGAATGTAAAATAAAGGCACAGATGTGTAGATGTTGGCTTTTCTGATGATTGTGAGTGGCTGTGATAGTGGATAATCATTATATTAATTATTATTGCTTAATGGTCAGTCACTTTTGCTTGGGTTGTTGCATTTGAATCTCACTTTGTTTCAACTGTGCATGTGTGTTTGTGCTACAGTGAGCACATGTAGGTCAGTGTGTAGGTCAGCACTGCAATGTCCAACAGCTGTATTCTACCTTAATGCATACAACAATTGGTTTTAAGTATTATGTTTGAGGGCAGCCTGATATTGTAGCTTGTATTGTAGAGCTTGATTGCTTGACCTCTGAAGCGACCTGCCTGCATGTTGTTGTGTGATTACTGTGTTTGGCTGTTTTGAGTGGACTGTTCTTCTAAGGGAGTGAGACGGTCAGCGTAAGAGTGCACATAAGACAATCCGTCTGAGAGATTATGTTGAATTGTTATGAGTCTATCAGTGTGTCCATTTCAGTGCATGCAGTAAATTAAACAACATATCTACCACAAACAGCATCACTCAAAGTGCTCAGCGGGTTTCCCAGGGCTAAAACCTGAAAGCAGTGGCAGGTGTGAACCATCTACCAAACCGAACTGAACTGGAAATGTCAAATACTCTTTATAGCACAAAACACTGTGCTAATGTGAGACAGTGCGTGTGCATGTTTGTGCCTTATGATACACTAGAGCCACATTCATGCTATTCATGCTAGGCTGTCGCCTCTCTCCAGCAAATATGGATGGTCCTGATATGATTTTGGAGGAAACATAGTGAGCAGATATCGCTAGCTAGTAAACTTGTTTGTTTCGTCTACATGAACTCAGCCTGTAGCGAAATCTTTTGTTTCATTTACTTTGTCCTTTAGTATTTAAAGTAAACTGGCTTTTTTGCCAGGCAAATAATCCAAAATGAGACAAAAGTTTTTTTCAGTTCTTATTTTTGAACATGATTTGAGCCTTTGGTGGTTGCCTTTTACATTGTGTGAAAATGTTAGTGAACAGACTAATAGAAATGCTCCAAAATTACTTGAAATCTCTTTACATTAACTTATATTATGTAACGCATGGGAGCGATGATGAGACGGACACATACGGTGAGAGAAGCGAGGTTTATTGGGGGCAAATCCATACTCAGGGTCTTAACAGTCCAGGGTCAAAGAGGTAACACAGAGAGATCGAGGGACAGATATAAGGAAAAAGGAACAGAGACTAAACACACAATGGAGACCAGAAGAAACAACACCATACAAAGACCAGCAACTAACAGGGGAAAACACAGGGCTTAAATACAAGAACAACGAGGGTTAACAAGACACAGGTGAAAACAATCAAGGGCGGAGTCTAGAAACAAGGGGGCAGAACAGGGAAGAATCAAAACAAGGAAGCACATGGACAAGACTAGAGGTAAACAAAAGTACATGGAGGACTGGGAGGGGCCAGTCGTGCCACAATAAAAGTTTGGAACATTTTGCCTTCTCCTGCAAAGCCACCATTTTGGAGATACTTGTTTTTTTTTGGCTTTTTTTGGTGAGCATAATTCTAAGACTGACTGGTTTTCTTCCGACAGCAGCGACATCTGTTTCCATATCATCGCTGTCACTTGTTTTTTGTACAATATTTGAGAACAATTGCATAAAATTTTCAGGATAAACAGACAAACAGAAATAGTTAGTTACTTGTTTCATTCAACATCCATTAAAAGTTAAGAATTTTTTTCCTTCTCCTCTAAAATGACCATTTAGGAGAAACAAGGTTTTGTTCAGAGAGTGACTATATATTTGTAAATCAATGAGGCACAAATTTCTCTGCAAATCATAGAATCACTCCTTAAGAACATTGAGCCTCCTTTAATAAGTAAGTAATACTTTTTGATCCCACAAGCGGGGAAATTCCACCTCCGCATTTAACCCATCCATGAAGTGAAACACCACATACACACTAGCGAACACACACACTAGATGGCAGTAAGCACACTTGCCCGGAGCAGTGGGCAGCCCTATCCACAGCACCTGGGGAGCAGTTGGGTGTCTTGCTCAAGGACACCTCAGTCATGGACTGTCGGCACTGGGGATCGAAGCGGCAACCTTCCGGTCACAGGGCCAGTTCCCTAACCTCCAGCCCGTGACTGCCCCAACTGTTACAAACCGTTCTTAAGAGTAAATCGAATCAAATCGAGTCAAATTTATTTGTAGCGCTTTTTACAACTGACACAAAGCAGCTTCACAGAATTCCAGTAAAGATAAAGTTTTAACATGAATGTAAAACCCCCAGGTGAGCAAGCCAGGGGCACCAGTGGCGAGGAGAACCTCCCTCAGAGCTGAGGAAGAAACCTTGGGAGGAACCAAGGCTCACCTGGGTGGGACCCTCCTCCTCTGGTCAGACTACCTACAGAGTTATTATACTACTAATATTAATAGCAGTAGTATCAGTAGTAGTAATAGCTAGGAGTCCATGAAAACTTCAATGTAGGGTGGGCAGCTAGTCCAAGGCAATAAATTCCTTCTTAAAAGCTACTTATGCAATTTTTACAAAAACTCTGACATTCACCAGAGTTTTCATATTTAGGATCTTAGGTAAGAGCAGAATCTACAAACACTCAAGACAACAAAGGTGAGAACAGTTCTGTGCTTTAAGGACATGACATGAATCTGACGTAGAGTTTTTCTTAGGGCATTTTTCAAGAACAAATAAAAAAAAATAGGAAGCTATTGGTAAATAAGGCCCATCGTTCTTGGTACTTGTATATGGATATCAGCCTTGGAATTGGCCCAAGAGGCGAATGAACGGTCTTACTCAGTCCGAGTGAAACATAACCCTCGGTTTGGCTCATATCTGGTGTAGTTGTTGGTGCTGCCAAAGGCTGATAGGATATTCTCAGAGTGTCAACTTCTCAAATGTAAAACTATAAATGTTACATGTGAACGTTTAGCCTAGCAGCCAGTATCTAATCAGTATTTCAGCTCAAATGGCCAATTAAAGGTCTGCATATTATTTTACTTTGCTAAAACATGAATGTCTTAACATGCCACAGACACAGGTGTGGCCATGCAAAGTAGCACTTGGACTCTGCACTGGTGTCAGAAGTGTGATGTTGCCATGGATTTTGAAGGAATCTAGAGGTGCATCAAGGAACTCGAAGGGCGATGGGGAAGAATACATAGCCTGGAAGAAGATGGGTCCAGCCAGGAAACACACAGCAAGACATATTCAGCGAGGCTGTGCAGGATTTGGTGCTGGAACAATTCCTGAAAGCGCTGCTGCCAGAGGAGTTGAGATGTAATGGGATGGATGAGAAATGGAATTGCCCTCGTTGACACCGGCTTTTCAGTTTCATCTTCCAGCCTTCAAATCCACATGTGAGGGAGGAAGCAGCTCCTGATCGTGGTGGAGGGCCTGAGCCAAGTGCAAGAGTTCCGGCTTGCATTGCATACTTGGATTGGATTTCTCGTGGTGGCCGGGCCATGCTTGACCTCAGGAAGGAATTGCTGGGCTTGGATACTGGAGAAGGTTACAGGGTGTGGCCATGCAAAGTGGCTCTCGGGTTGCCACCACACTCTCAGTGTGAAAAGAGACATTTGTTGTATAAAAGCAGTAGAACACTTGAGGTCGTGTGTTTACGTGAAATAACATCATGGCTGTGATTTGGATGTTATTCGCAATAACACACGATCTCAAGTGTTCTATTGTTTTTATACAGCAGTTAAATAAATACAGTAAGAAATGAATAAACTGGCCGTGAACGCGGCGTTTAATATGTTTTAATGTTCAGTTCTTTCCTCCAAATTACAGCTCCTTAACGAGCAGCTTGTTGCTACGTCAGAGTAACGAGCTCCGCCCACTCGCTGCTCAACCGGCAGTTCGTTCTCCAGCTCCTTACACTAAATTGTCGTCACCAGTGAGCAGCTTTTAGTTTTTTATTGGGTCAATTTTATGGCTCAGTCTTGGTCAGACTCTGAAGATTACAGGCGAATGGTGTTGGGTTCATTTCTGGCTGATTCCAGGTTGTTCAGCTGTTCTTCTGTCACAGCTGCCGCCTGAAAAGCTGCTCAGTGGTGACGACAGTTTGGGAATTTAGTGTCGTCTCGTCTTCAGAGTCGGACCAAATCGGCTGTCGGTCAGATGTGATCTTAACAGTGTCGTTTTCTGTTTGTGGCAAAGTAAAAATGTTCAAATAGCTTGAGCGTCTCCTACAGCTGTCAAAGTTGTTGCTTAGCAACAGCGTCTCCGCGGAGTGGTACAGTGTTTGTGAAAAGCCGGTGATGTTATGGTGAAATAACAGCACAGTTAGAACGCTGCTCAACCAATCAGCTCGCGTGGCCCGAACTGTTGTATGATGTTGTTTATGCTGTGTGTGGTCGGTGTGTAGCAGTGTTCGTTAGGGTGACTGTGTCTGTGGAGAGTGTCTACCCTCACTTGTCATCCCGTCCCATGTTTACCCCCTCCCTGTGTTTCGTGTTGGGGACCGCTGGATTGGCCGTCTCTGGTCTTTGTAAAGACTCACTGTTGAAGTGTCTGTTCATTAAACCTAACCTGCCTGTAAGCCACGCCTTCTTCTACGCCGGCTTTATGTCAGGCTGTTTAGCCCCCAGATGTGCTCTGTAGGGTTCCTTCATCTCCATGCCAACGCAGAACCGCCCACCAACGGCACCAAGTACGGAGCTCCGCTGGCGACATCCTGTAAAATAAAAATAAGGCGTGGGAATGAGATGATTAAGACGTGGCCACGACTTAGTAAAGCGCGGAACGAGATCCTAATGCGTGGCCATGACTTACTAAGCCGTGGTCTCTTCCCCACGCCTTACGGAGTCATGGCCACGACTTAATCGTCTCATTCCCACGCCTTACTAAGTCGCGGCCGCGCATTAGGATCTCGTTCCCACGCGTTAATAAGGCGTGGCCACGTGTTATCTTTATCTATGCAGGAAGTCACCAGCGGTGAACACGCGTCACCTGTTTCCGCTACACCGGCCTCTCGCTCCACGCCGTCACCCGAGGCAGCGCGTGGAGCGGAACGCCATGCGCGCGCGCGAGTCCTCATTGGTCGCCTTCCTCAGCGCTCAGCCAATCATCTGCCGAGCTTGCCGCCAGCGCGCGCCGGATTTGCAAGTGTGAAGCGCTGCTGCTCCTTAAAAACAAAAACATTAACAGCCCGCAGCGCGAGGGGCCATGGAGCAGCGCGCGCTCCCTCACGGCGGCCACGAGCGGCAAACCCGTCCGCGCTCCGAGCGGAGCTGCTCGCTGACTCGAGGTGCGGCGGACACGAGGATGTAACGACCCCCGGCGCGTGTTTCTGAAGAGAATGGAGGGGCTGGCGAAGCGGACGCGCTGACAGGAGGGACGATAGCGCAGCGGCTGTCCGTCAAATGGAGACGAGCGTCAGGCAGAGCAAGTTGGAACCGCTCGCCGTTTTCCTTCACGCGGGTCCTCGTCCACAGTGCGTGTCCCGTTTTGGTCCAAACCCGTTTCTGTCTTCGTTCCGTTCCCTGGTAATGACTTTCTTCTCACTCTCTCTCCTCGAAGACGCGCAGGGAGCTCGGAAACGGGACCTCGCCCGCTGTGCGTGTGAGGCGTTGGTGTAACCCGACGGCGAGTTGCGCTCCTCTCTTCTCCTCCCAGAGCTGACCTCCTCTCTGTCTGCTCCTCACTGCTCCAGCTCGCCTGAATGAGTCTCCGTCCCTGAAGCCCGAGCTCTAGTCCCGGCATGTCCGAGGAGGACGTGGCCGTCGCGAGGAACCGCACGGACCCGGGACACGTGGGGCGCGCTCTGGGCTCGAGCGCGCGACCCGCCTGGGCCATCGCCGTGCTGGCCAGCGTGCTCATCTTCACCACCGTGGTGGACGTGCTGGGCAACCTGCTGGTCATCATCTCTGTGCTCCGCAACCGCAAGCTGAGGAACGCAGGTGAGCAGCGCTTCTTCTTGGCTGGACTTCACAACAGAGTTCAGACAGAACAGCAGCTCTGTGGAGGTTTAATCCCAAAGAGGTGTCATTTCTCAACACTACTCCACACTGCACGCTCTTCGAAGAAGGTTCCTCCAGGGTTCTTGGTTCTCCTTGCAGGGCGAAACGGTTCTTCGGATTGATGGAGAAGGTGTTGTAACGGTTCTTCTACTGGTGAAAGCATGACTTTGTAACAGCAGCAGAACCCTTTTAGAACGATTCCTAAAAAGCCCCAAAAAGGTTCTGTGTAGAACCGTATATAACACATTCTCCATCAATCTGAAGAACTCTTTCACCATGAACATGGTTCTGTATTGGACTCATGCTTCTAAATAGAACCACTACCTTTGAGGAACCCTTGATGAACCACATTTTGAAGTGTATATGATTAGAACATTGATGGGTGGAGTTTGGCTCTTCTGGTGTTTCTCTTTCTTGGGGGTGAAATCATGGGATATTAGTAAGACGGGCGGCAAATGCAATTTTATACATATTATTTTTGTAAATTTCATTTCATAAATTCACCATCCATTTGGAAAGACTGGTGGCTGAACACTTGCTGTGAAGTGCATTTCACTCCCAGGATTGCCTTGAAACAAATAAGTGCTGAACCATTAAAAAGCTCCAGTTATAAGCATTTCTAGTGTTTCATATGTCAAGAAAACCATTTTCTGGGTCATTCTTAGCGGCTGTGTTAGACCTAGGCTGGTGAAGTAGGTCCAGTAGCAGGAAATGCTACTTAGATTTTGTTTTATGTGTGCACAATATCAATGAACAGATCTTGACTACTAGCAGATATTGCTTGATTGACACAGGTAGATAGAGATAGATAGAACTTTATTGATCCTGCAGGGAAATTGCAGTGTTACACTCATATAATTGCACATAAACTTATATACATTATGCAGGTCATTACATTACCAGCACAAACCATTAAATACTTAATGAGTGTTTCTCTGAGTGATTCCTCTAAATCCTGCTTTTCCGTGCAGGGGATGAGTAACTTAACCATTAGGCTAAACAGCCAATTATAAGACATACATGCACAGCTCAAAAACTCCTCCATCCTGAAGTACAAGCTTGTAAATATGCATCAAACATTAGGACTGATGTCACAGCCAGTATTTTGTGTGAGGCAATAATTGTTCTTCTGTCTGTTTATATATTTATATACATATTTATCTGTTAGAAAAAGCTGTTGAAGTAATGCTGACTGTTTCTCAGCTGTGCGGTGTGCAAAAATGTGCAGTTCTGATGTTAGAAGCTGTTTGTATCTTTCTTTTTATTTTGCGCAAAAGTGAGTGGTGTCATTTTGTGTTTTTGCTATCTACTTGAAGGAGTGGTCAGAAACAGAATAAAGTATAAAAGTATATTTATTTATATATTTACATGGCATATGAGACCGATTCGCTGTATTTACAAGACAGCAGGTGCTCAGTGGTATAAGGAGGTCTAACAGCTCTTATTATAGGCTTGACTAACTTGTTGGTTGCACAGGAAGACTTATTAAAGTTGCACTTTTACGCAGAATAATGTAAATGCTTTTGGTTTTAAAACGAGTAGCTACTGACAGTGAGTCAAAATATTGTCTATGTGGGTGTAATCTTTTAATCAGCTTCTGATAATGGCCTGATAACGCGTTTTCAAACTGCCACGTTTTAAGCACACTGTGGAAAAACTCCTTTCCCCATAGACAAAGAAATAAGCACCAGTTTATATAACTAAACTAATATTACGTAAACCACAGGTGAGTGATGTTCTGATGTTTACCAAAGTGTCCCACTTTACCTGAACCCAGCAACTGGCTGTCAACCTGAGCCTTAGAGTAAAGAGTCAGGATAGTGTGACGTGGCAGTTGTGAATGACGGTGTGTGTAAGACGGCACGCGCCCGAGTCGCCACCACTCACGTGCGACTGAACGGGAACGTTATGAATGAATAATGCAGCGCATGAATTAACTCCCGGCCTCATTAGCCGGGGGCTTATGCTTTTTTAATGTGGCGGAGCGGGATTCGCTCTTGGCTTGAAAAGAGCTCACAATTAAAACTTGCCAGCTGATTTGGGTGCCCGGAGATGAGAGGGATGCTTTGTTCACAGTTGTTTTTGCCATTTAATACCTTTTTTTTTCTCTGCTCGTCTCAAAGACGTCAGTGTAAGTAACTTGCTTTAAAGGTTGCGTTATAGATGAAATGAATGTGGAATAGCACTGACAGCATGAATGGGACGAGATAACAAAGAGAAGGTGCGTGATGGGGCATGGCACAGAGGTGGAATGGAAAAAGTAACATGGGGTAATGTTTTTTGTTGAACCTCAGCTTCTTCTTTATTAGAAGCCAGTTGTTTCTCGTGTGTTAACCCGGGCCGGGCATATCGGGGCTGAGAGGTTAGGCTATGTTGTTGTGATATATTTAACTTTTTGATGATAAACAATAGATTTATGTTTACAGGAGAGGAAAAAAACCTGCTTTGCTTTTAATGGAAGTCGATGGAACCAGACTTTTTTCCAAGTCATTTTAATCCAATTCTTTTGGTCCATTTATCATGACATTTACACACAGTGTAAAGATCAACAGGCATTTTCAAAGTAGGTCAAAAACTGAAAAACAACAAAAATTGACTTTTCTTTCCCCCAACAGCGGCGATATATTTCAGTATTCCTGCATTCTTTGTGAAATGGCTTAAAAGAGTGATGTTTCAAATGGAAGATCCACAGCAGCCTTTATTAAATATGATAAGCCACATTTTTATTGGTATCGCAATATGAGTTTCCACTGTAAATACATGGTTGACTGCCATGACAGAACAGGCACAAACCATTAAATACTTAATGAGTGCTTCCCTGAGTGATTCTCTAAATCCTGCTTTTCCGTGCAGGGGATGAGTAACTTAACCATTAGGCTAAACAGCCAATTATAAGACATACATGCACAGCTCAAAAACTCCTCCATCCTGAAGTACAAGCTTGTAAATATGCATCAAACATTAGGACTGATGTCACAGCCAGTATTTTGTGTGAGGCAATATTTGTTCTTCTGTCTGTTTATATATTTATATAAATATTTATCTGTTTTTATAGCCTTTTAGAAAAAGCTGTTGAGGTAATGCTGACTGTTTCTCAGCCGTGCGGTGTATGAAAATGTGCTTGCAGTTCTGATGTTAGAAGCTGTTTGTATTTTTATTTTTATTTTAAAGTGAGTGGTGTTGCAATTTTGTGTTTTTGCTATTTACTTGAAGGAGTGGTCAGTTTGATTTCTGTTTACACATCCAAATAAATCTGTACTTGTATCACATCCAGTCAGAAGCAGAATATTTTAATAATAATTTTCACTTCTTATATCATCCCTGTGATATCCGAAACTTTTATTTAAGCATTTTATGTCATTTTGTGTCCGATTTCTTAGATCGGAGTAAGGGACAAAGAGAGCTGGATTTTAGCTCAGTTATCAGATTTATCAGTGCATGCAAAACAAACAAACAGAATTAAGTGAGCAGCGTCACCACGAGACGCAGCAAAACACTTTTGGAGCTTAAACCGACTTCATGCTTGACGAAATGAAGGATGTATGTTCTTAGTTTCAGATAAGTGGCGCGATGTTTTGAAAAAAAAAAAACAAAAGCCGCAGCACGAAGTTTGAGTTTACGTTATGTTTACGTCACGTCTTCTTCTGTGAGTTCATTGGCTGGTTGAAAAGCAGAAATCGGATTACTGTCTGACTCATGTGGGCCTGGAGTTTCCTCATTATCTGATTACACAAGTGCATGTAAACGCCTTGATTTGATTACTTACACAATCTGATTTTCTGCTGTTATTGGATTATTAAGTACATGAAAATGCACTCAATGTCATACAGCCCTAATTAAATTCAGTAAAATTTGGAAGTAAACAACAAATCTTGCTGAAAAAAGAACTAAAATAGACTAAATAAATTAAGGCGAACAAGGTCTGTTTTATAAATGTTATGCTTAGATTTCTTTTATACCACAAGAGTGCACAATCCTGGAGATCTAACACTCCAGAGAGTTGAGATTCAACACACCTGGCTCTAATTTCCGGTTTTCTCTTAAGACCTTCATTACCTGCAACAGGTGTGTTGGATTGGAGCTAAACTCTGCAGGGTGATAGATTTCCAGGATCAGGATTTGGCACCATGCTGTAAGGGATGCGGTTTCAGGTAGTGGATGTTTTTTTTTGTTTTGTTTTGTTTTTTTTATTTTTACACTCCCTGTCTAAGTACGCCTACAATTTTAGCAGACACTCACATTCAGAGCAGCTTAGTGTGGCTGACTAAGGCACTGGTGGAAGTCTTGCATGTACAGGGAACCTGCACAAGGAGTCGAACTGCAGTTTTCTACATACAGGGTGATGGAGTTATCCACTATGCTATCCAGCCGTTTTACACAGTATGTTATACCTTGAGGCTTCCACTTTGCTAATGTGCTAATTGGGCTTAAAATGAGCATATTGAATGTGTTGTGTGACTGCCATGGTCTTCAGGAAACTCAATTGCAAACATAAAATAAGGTGTACTAAGATCACTGTGATATTCATAAGGTTGCATAATTTGTACTGGTGGCACCTATTCAGTAGTTATGCAACCTAGGCTGCACAAAGGAAGTGGCTTAAAAAACCATATTTCTATTCTGAAGAGATTTGTATGTCAATAAAATCCTGGTTCGCTTAGTATTTATGCATTTTCATGTATAGCAGCTTATATGTACAGTTACTTAAGCAAATAAAGCAACAAAATGTATTAAATTGCTCAACAGTGTCTTCAACCAATACACAATTGAGATAGAGTACTTGGTTGTACAAAAGTTGCCTCACTCAGGAATAGAACATGATCTTTATACTGCTGCTCTTTCCTACTGGTTTGTGGAGGCTGCTGTTCTCTGATACAGTAGTAAAAACCTGTAATTGTGAGGTTGTTAAAATAAACATATCTCCTGTTTGTGCTGTCAAATTCCAACTACTGTTAAACTATTCAAATAGAAAAAAGAAATGGAGAAAAGAGCTAATATTCTCCTCTGAAGTGCTTATGTGACAAAGAATTGGAAGTGTGGCTCTACTATGATGAGCATCTCTATACTGACTTAAACTATATTTCCAAAAGTTTTCACTCACCCATCCAAACAATTGAATTCAGGTGTTCCAATCACTTCCATGGCCTCAGGTGTATAAAACCAAGTCCCTAGGGGCATAGTGCACAGAGGTCACCAACTTTCTGCAGAGTCAATCACTACAGACCTCCAAAGTTCATGTGGCCTTCAGATCAGCTCAAGAAAAGCATAGAGAGCTTCATGGAATGGGTTTCCATGGCCGAGCAGCTGCAACCAAGCCTTACATCACCAAGCACAGTGAAAAGCGTGGAATGCAGTGGTGTAAAGCGCCGCCACTGGACTCTAGAGCAGTGGAGACGTGTTCTCTGGAGTGACCAATCACGCTTCTCCGTCTGTCAATCTGATGGATGAGTCTGAGTTTGGCGGTTGCCAGGAAAACGATACTTGTCTGACTGCATTGTGCCGAGTGTAAAGTTTGGTGGAGGGGGGATCATGGTGTGGGGCTGTTCTTCAGGAGTTGGGCTCGGCCCCTTAGTTCCAGTGAAAGGAACTCTTAAAGCTTCAGCACCGAGAGTTTGAACGATTTCATGCTCCCAACTTTGTGGGAACAGTTTGGGGATGGCCCCTTTCTGTTCCAACATGACTGTGCACCAGTGCACAAAGCAGGTCCATAAAGACATGGATGAGCCAGTTTGGTGTGGAAGAACTTGACTGGCCTGCACAGAGTCCTGATCTCAACCCGATAGAACACCTTTGGGATGAATTAGAGCGGAGACTGTGAGCCAGGCCTTCTCGTCCAACATCAGTGTCTGACCTCACAAATGTGCTTCTGGAAGAACGGTCAAAAATTCCCTTAAACACTCTCCTAACCCTTGTGGAAAGCCTTCCCAGAAGAGTTGAAGCTGTTATAGCTGCAAAGGGTGAGCCAACATCATATTAAACCCTATGGATTAAGAGTGGGATCCCACTCAAGTTCATATGCGGGTGAAGCCAGACGACCGAATACTTTTGGAAATATAGTGTAATTGAGATAATATATATCAAACATGTTGTGCACTTATTGTATCCCAGCCTCTTTTTTTATTATCATTCACTAATTTAAACTGCTTCCACACATGCGATTTCTGAGGCTTCTTCACTCTTTCAGCCTTAAAGGCCACGTTGAAAATGATGCATTTTATTGTGCAGAAGAGGTGACCTGAATGTCTGGCATGAATTCATGTATTCAGCTAACCAGCCAAAATGTATTTATATCGAACCATTTCTAGATATTAACAGTAACTGTTGTGTCTAAAGGACTTTGCTGATTGCAAATTGATTCATTTTTGGCTACAACTAAAAAATGAATACCAATTTAAATATTCCAGTTATTTCTACCAGGCATAATCCAGATATATTCATTTGCATCATATCTATTTTCCTCCAGAAGTTTTGCTCCAAACATCTGTAAGTGCTATTATTGTGAAATGGAAGCATCTAGAAGTAACAACAGCTCACACATGAAGCTGTAGACCATGCAGACTCACAGAGTGGGGCCACTGAGTGCTGACGAATGCAGCGCCTATCCTCTGTTGAATCATTCACTAAAGACTTCCACAGAGTCCAAAATCGTGTAGAAAGCTTCCCAGAAGAGTAGAAGCTGTTATAGCTGCAAAGGGGGGACTGACTCCATATTAATGCCTATGGATTTAGAAGAGGATGTTATGAAAGCTCCTGTAGGTGTAATGTGTAGGTTTCCCAATACTTGTGTCCTTTTATATAAGCATATATATTTATATATAAGCATACACAGTACTGTGTGGAAGTTTTAGGCTTCTAAGCTAAATTTTCAACACTTTACCTCAGCAGGGAGTTTATCGCAATATACATTAGAATAAAGTCGTATTCATAATTCAAATAAACAGAAAAACAATAAAAAGTAACAAGAATTTCTTGGGTCCAGATTTTTCCTGGACACCTTCACAGCCGCCACAGAGACTCGTTAATATCATCAATTACATCATGAGCTCAATTTACTGAGCACTGATTGGTCAAACCAGGAGCTGCTTTATAACTACATATAATACTGGACTTCCTCGAGGAGCGGCTTGGAGATGGGTAAACAAACACACCAACATCCAGAAAATCACTATGTTTATTTCAATATTAACACTTTTCTCAGAAAATAAACACAAATTACACAAATAAATAGATTTTGAAAATGTGTTTTGGGTGCCTAAGAGTTTCGCACAGTACTGTGTGTGTGTGTGTGTGTGTGTGTGTGTGTGTGTGTGTGTGTGTGTGTGTGTGTGTGTCCTTGATTTTGCAACTTTTCCATCTGTTTTGCTCTTCAAAAACTTCTGTTTATTGCTAAAATTAAAAGATGTGTCATTACTGAGTCAGGAGAAAAAGACACAGTATAAATATGCTGTGCATGTGGTGGTGAGTCACACATGGTCCAGCTGGATGTTGCGGTCTCACATGTAAAATCAGCATTATTCAGATGAAGATGATGATATATAATTCACTCACATCCTCAGAAGACACGTCCTTCACCATGTTCTGACTGAGCTCTCTCCTAGTACTCTTTCAATGCGTTCCCAGGTGTGTGAAGCACTGAAGAGGTCTCCAAATCCCCAAAACGCACATAGTGTATCTTCTAATAGTTCTGTCAATGTTAAAACTGTGTGTGGAATTTTTTACGCATGTATAAGAATTGCTTCAAGTTTGTTTTCAGTTTGTTTTCATGGTGAGGCTGTTTATGGCTCTGCAATTTGGCCATATAATGGGACAACGTCGCATCAATATTCTTTTCATACCAGCACTCCTCCCACGCTAAACACATAGAATTGTCAACATAAAGAACATACAGAAATGAAAGGATGAATTAATCATTGCATTCCAGGGCCGGTTTGCACTCTCGAGACATTTTTATGTAAAATGGAGTTCCATTGACCGCTGCCATTATGTGGAGAACCTACTTGAGTGATGTAATGACAGCAGAAGTGGCTGTGAGTTCAGGTTGACGTCAGCTTTGAGGAGGAATGGAGGAGTCATAATGGACAAATGGCTAATGGACAAATATTATTTACTGATATATGTCCATCTTGAGTCCAGCACTAAAAAGTCCTGTGTAGTTATGTCCATTTGATCAGCTCCACTTACTGTATAGCTGCACTCTGTAGTTCTACAGTTACAGACTGTAGTCCATCTGTTTCTCTGATACTCTGTTACCCTGTTCTTCAGTGGTCAGGACCCCCATGGACCCTCACAAAGTAGTTTTTAAACACTGTGTCCACTCACTGTCCACTCTATTAGACACTCGTACCTTGTCGGTGCACCTTGTAGATGTAAAGTCAGAGACGACAGCTCATCTGCTGCTGCACAGTTTGTGTTGGTCATCCTCTAGTCCTTCATCAGTGGTCATAAGACGCTGTTGGCTGGATATTTTTGGTTGGTGGACTATTCTCAGTCCAGCAGTGAAACTGAAGTGTTTAAAAGTCTGATCCACTCAGACCAGCGCAACACACACTAACACACCGCCACCACATCAGTGTTACTGCAGTGCTGAGAATGATCCATCACCTAAGTAGTACCTGTTCTGAGGGTCCATGGGGGTCCTGTCCACTGAAGAACAGGGTAACAGAGTATCAGAGAAACAGATGGACTACAGTCTGTAACTGTAGAACTACAGAGTGCAGCTATACAGTAAGTGGAGCTGATAAAGTGGACAGTGAGAGTAGAAACAGGGATATAATGTTATGCCTGATTGGTGTATAGTAATGCTGTAACATGGGGGATTGGGGGGCATGGGGGGCATTTGTACAACATCTATGACATTTCCAATGCTAAAAGCTGTTAAAAGTGAAGGCGATGGTGTTTAGTTACTGCATTGATGCTTATGATTGTATGTATAACTATACACTTGCATTAGAGACACATATGACAATAATTCTTAGTGTTATGTGTGGGGGAGTGATGTGGGCTTGAGATGTGTACGTAGGGTTTAGAGTGGCAGTCTGTTTTGTAAAAGGCATTTTGTCATTTGCACTTCGTTTCACAACCCTGGCAAATGCTTTGAGAAGTGCATTCTACTGTGAGCAGTGGGTTCAAGCAGTCGAGGAAAAAAAATTAAATTCAGTGCAAACCTTTTAAAAAAGCTCCTCAAGAAGCATTTCGGGTTTGCTGCGAGGGACACGTTCCATGTGTTACAAGAAAAAAAAAAAAAGACATTTCTCTAAGTGGTTGTTCCTTAACAGACAATCTGAACACCGTAAGAACCCAGTGCCTTCTTAAAGGCAGTAATAACAGAGCAGAGTCATCGTAATGGCAGACATGAGGATCTACACATTTATGACTCCTGCTTCTTTGCTTTGTGGCACAACATAGAGGAATTCGAACTGGTGACCTTGTCTTCATGAACATGAACCTACTAGAAGTCTTTAACTGTTAGTATTTTACAACTCCGTTTCCAAAAAAGTAAAGAAATATCATTCACTATTAATGGTGTCTTCACAGATGTGCCAGTCACTCATTCCATGTGCACTAATGCCACCCCTCCATACTGGCTTTTGAACTGTGTGCTGATAACAAGCCTGATGGTCTTTAACTAGGAGGAAACAGTGTCCATGATTTCTAAAAAGAATTTCAAATGTTTACTTGTTGGACCATAGAACACTTTTCCACTTTCCCCTCAGTCCAGCTAAAGTGAGCTCTGGCCCAGAGAAGGAGGCAGCATTTCTGGGTCCTGTTTATATATGACTTGTTCTTTACATAATAGAGTTTAACTTGCATTTGTGGATGAAGAACGTGGTTCACAGATGGTGGTTTTCAGAAGTGTTCCTGAGCACATGCAGTGGTTTCCACTACAGAATCATGTCTGTTTTTAATGCAGTGCCGTCTGAGGACACGAAGATATTGGCTAGCCAATACCGATTTTCAGCCCTGTCCCTTGCATACAGAGATTTCTCCAGATTCTCTGAATCTTTTAACTGAAAGGAATGAGATTATGACATTTCCCCCCGAAGTTCTTTGTTATTTTATGTAGAGAAACGTTATTCTTGAATTGTTACACTATTTGCCCACAGAGTGGTCAACCACGCCACGTTTGTACTTCTGAAAGACTCAGCTTCTCTGAGATGTTCTTAGCATTACACAACTGTACCCATCTTTTTTTGCCCCGTTCCAACTTTTTTGGAACGAACATTTTTTCAAAAAACAAATTTCTCAGTTTCATCATCTGATGTGTTGTCTTCGTACTATTTCCAAATAAATGTAGGGTTTAAATGATTGACACATCATTGCATTTTGCACAGCGTCCCAACTATTTTGGAAATGGGGTTGTAATTATAATTGCGTGTTATTGTACTGTTAACCAGCAAGAGTGCTTGAACGCCCGCTAGAGCCTGTCAGCATAAGTGATACTTTTTTGATCCCACAAACGGGGAAATTCCACCTCCACATTTGACCCATCCGTGAAGTGAAACACCACATACACACTAGTGAACACACACACTAGGGGGCAGTGAGCACACTTGCCCGGAGCGGTGGGCAGCCCTATCCACGGTGCCTGGGGAGCAATTGGGGGTTAGGTGTCTTGCTCAAGAACACCTCAGTCATGGACTGTCGACCCTGGGGATCAAACCGGCAACCTTCTGGTCACAGGGCCAGATCCCTAACCTCCAGCCCACGACTGCCCCCAGCATAGCAACAAAGACTAACGACGTATAGGCACTCTGAGAACAAACAGGCTCGTTTTCATCTACAAGTCTCTGGGTATATAAAACCCTCTTCAGAGCTAATTTACTCAAGCTGTTAGCACATCTTTATGTCTAGCACAAGCAATTCCGACATCATTGATGCTGAGAAAGAAATTTACTAATAGAAGTGACTTAATTCAACGACTGTGTTGCTGGTTCCACATGTCCTCCCACCAATCTTCAGTTACATCACCAAGCTTAGCCAACAGCCCACCCATTCAGGAGGAACATCAAATCAAATCAAATCAAATCAAATTTATTTATATAGCGCTTTTTACAACTGATGTTGTCACAAAGCAGCTTTACAAAAATGGGAATCACAGCACAGAGAATCAGACAAAACACTGAACATAATATACAGAATATACAGAACCCCCGTGAGCGCTGAGGCAAGGAAAAACTCCCTCAGAGCTGGAGGAGGAAGAAACCTCGGGAGGACCAAGACTCACATCTAAAGGGGGGACCATCCTACCACTGGTCAGACAACTTATAAGTTAAACATTGAAAAGTCAATTTTACATCCACGCAGTTCTAATATATTCAGGTGTGTATAATCAACAGTGGAAACAATTAGAGTTCATATAGATTTGGATGTGATCTGTAGTGGAGAAGCTGCGTTCCAGAAACTTCCATCAGTCTGGTCAATCAGGGGGACAGGGGGACTTGAGGGTGGGACATCCATCAGTATTGGGCCGGACCGGTGGACAGTCAGTAACTCGGAGGAAGGAAAGATTTAGGAATTAGTTTAGACTGTATTTATGAAGAACAGAAAATGTAAAAAATGATCAGAGTGTGACTAATGACTCCGGCAGGTCTGAATATGACAGCCTAACTAAAGGGAGAGAGCCAGAAGGTAACATAGACACGGAGGCTCCCTGAGACACTGGCATTCACCCACTCCACCGTCCACAAACCTGAGTGACTGCATGTAGTGAGTGACAGCAGCACCAGCATCTCAGTTTACCCACAATTCACTATGTCCATGAACCCCTGGATCTGCAGCCTTATCTAAAGGGAATTAACATTAACTACCAAAAGCTAAACTAAACAAGTAAGTTTTTAGTCTAGACTTAAAGATTGAGACTGTGTCTGAGTCCCGAACATTATCGGGGAGATTATTCCAGAGTTGGGGCGCTTTATAAGAGAAAGCTCTTCCTCCTGCAGAGCTTCTCTGAATTTTGGGAACTACTAGGAAGCCAGCACCCTGTGATCTAAGTAATCGTGGTGGTTCATAATAGGAGATAAGGTCTCTCAGATACTCAGGAGCGAGCCCATGTAGGGCTTTATACGTTAACAGGAGAATTTTATAGTCTATGCGGAATTTGACTGGAAGCCAGTGAAGAGCTGATAGGACTGGACTAATATGGTCAAATTTTCTAGTTTTAGTAAGGACCCTGGCTGCAGCATTTTGAACTAGCTGAAGTTTATTTAAGTTACTGCTAGAACATCCTGACAGTAGCGCATTACAGTAGTCTAGCCTTGACGTAATGAAGGCATGTACTAATTTTTCTGCGTCATGTAAGGATAAAGCATTTCTTAGCTTGGCGATGTTACGGAGATGTAGAAAAGCTGTTTTAGTAACATTAGATATGTGTTTATCAAATGCTAGATCTGAATCTATGATAACGCCAAGATTTTTAGCTGTTGAACCAGGTGTGACTGAGAAGTCGGCCAGATTCAACATTAGGTGTGATAATTTATTTCTAGCAGCTTTAGGGCCTAATAGAAGAACTTCTCTTTTATCACTATTTAATAGAAGAAAGTTGTGTGACATCCATGATTTCACATCTTTTACGCAATCCTCCATTTTCTTTATTCTCTGTTTGTCATCAGGTTTGGCTGATATGAAGAGCTGCGTGTCGTCTGCATAACAATGAAAATTAACATTATGTTTTCTAATAACTTTGCCCAGGGGGAGCATGTATAACGTAAATAATAACGGTCCTAAGATAGAGCCTTGTGGAACTCCATATCTAACCTTTGTATAATTGGAGGGTATATTATTTACCCTCACAAACTGAAAACGATCGGTCAAGTATGATTTGAACCACGATAAGGCAGTTCCAGTTATACCGACCATTTTCTCTAATCTTTCTAGGAGGATATTATGATCTATTGTATCAAAAGCTGCGCTCAGATCAAGAAGTACCAGTAAAGAAACGCAGCCTTGGTCAGCGGCAAGAAGCAGATCATTTGTTAACATGACAAGAATCCGTTGAATGTTCATACCTCTAGAACACCAGCGCATGTTTGGTGCCAGTCATGTCTGCAGCGTTCCAGCCTCACTCCCACTCACTCTTTATGATATAATGTGCAGCGAAATAAGAATTCCTAACACATGTATGTCTTATCACAACACAGCTGTTCATGGGTTTGCATCATATGTGGGTTTATATGAGAAAGAGATAAAGAGGAGACTCTATCCTCGCAATGACGAATTCACTTTATCTGCTATATTCACTATATATTCACTATATGATTGTATCGCAAAATATGCTGTTGTTACCCAAAGCTATCTCCTCTGCAGTCAACAAAGAAGCAATAAGTCAAAGGGTGAAGAAAACAATGAAACGCCAGACGTACTATGACTGTGTTATTATCAGCTGAGTTCCAAAGCCTGGGCTTTTTCTCGGCTGCTACGTCATAGCAGGCCGATCTAAAGTGAAGGACCTTTCGTATATACAGCCTAGAAATGCAGTCTATGTTCAGAGTAATTTCAAGGATGCTTCATATGTATCCTTTCGGGCCTTCAGCAAAGGAAGAAAAATAAAGCAGTTTTGTTTTAAAGTGTTGTTCACGTCCCATTCGTCTTCGTTACCTTATGAAGTGGAGAATGACCTACACTTTTTGCATACCATGTCTTATAATTAAGGAACTTAGGGGACTTCAGTACAAACAGGTTGATCTATTCTTAGGTTATAGAAGCATGTATTCAAACTTTAGGCCTGTCAATGGGCCCTGGCCATTTAAGGGGTTAAACCTTCTATGTTTTTGGTTTTTAGATGTGAAGCACCTCATGGACATGGCTAAAGGATAAAGATGCAGAAATGACAAGGGGGAAAAAGACCGATGAGCTCCTTTTGTTTATTACAGAGACTATAAAGCATTTTTTCCTACAGAATTTGTCAAAATAGGATGAAATGGAAACTGGATATTGATAAAATGGGATGAAATACACTTGGGTGTAGCCTGTGTGCAGGAAACACCGATGCATTAAGAATCAAACCGATATTACTAAAATGTTTCTTTTCTCAGAATCATGTTTTTAATGCAGGGCCGTCTGAGGACCCAAATATATTGGCTAGCCAGTACTTGTTTTCAGCCTTGTCCCTTGCATATAGAGAATTCTCCAGATTCTCTGAATCTTTGAATCTTTTAATGTTATTATGTACCATAGGCGATGAAAGGGAAGGTTTACAAGACAGCAATGGGTCCTGCTATGATGTCTGGTTTGGAGACTGAATGTATGGTAGCTCTGTCTAAAAGACAGGAGGCTGAGCTGGAGGTGGCGGAGATGAAGATGCTGAGCTTTTCGTTGGGAGAGACAAGGATGGACAAGATTAGAAATGAGCAGATCAGAGGGACAGTGAAGGTGGAGCAGTTTGGAGATAAAGCCAGAGAGGCCAGGTTGAGATGGTTTGGACATGTGTTGAGGAGGAATAGTGGATATATTGGGAAAAGAATGTTGGAGATGGAGCTGCCGGGTAGAAGGAGAAGAGGTAGACCTCAGAGAAGGTTTGTGGATGTAGTGAAGGTGGACATGGAGATGGTTGGTGTGAAAGAAGAGGAGGCAGTGGATAGGGCGAGATGGAGGCAGATGATCTGCTGTGGCGACCCCTAAAGGGAGCAGCAAAGGCAGCAAATTGTTGCACTATTTGATGGTGCAGTCTTTCACAGAGTGGTGAACTTACCTCCGAAAGACTCCACCTCCCTGGGAAGCTCTTTTTATACCCAGTGATGTTATTGACCTGTTGACCAGTTTACCTTCAGGTGTTTTTTTTTTTTAGCATTACACAACTTTACCAGCCTTTTGTTGCCCCCGTCCCAACTTTTTTGGAATGTGTTGCTGCCATCAAAGTCAAAATGAGCAAATATTTGTTTTCAAGAAACAATAAAGTTTCTCAGTTTCAGCACTTTTGATGATATACTGTCTTTGTTCTAATTTCAAATAAATCTAGGGTTTAAATGATGTGCAGATCATTGCATTTTGTCTGTGTGCAGGAAACACTGATGCTTTAAGAATCAGACTGGTGTTACTAAAATGTTTCTTTTTTTTTATCCCCGAGTTCATTTAACATTCAGCGCGGGGATATACATGATCATTTTCAAACAGAGAGAATTTCTCGTAGTAATTCCTGTCATTTCTAAGACCATGGGCTAAAAAAACTCAACAAACCCACTTTTGTGTTCTTCAGTGTGGAACAAGAAATGTTGTAAGACATGGTTAGATTTTCTTTAAACTTAAAATGTGTCTAAGGGAGAAAAACCTGACTCATTAGTTCTTCCACTGCTCCAGGGTGCAGATGCTGTGCTCATTTTGCCAGGTTATGTCAGGAGTTGTAGCTTTGGTTACAACTCATTTGTAGATTCCAGTCCTGTCCTAAATATCAGCCCTGTGAAGCTAATGATGTAGACCGTGACATTCCTCCTTGCTGAGACGTGTCGTCCTTGTTTGGCAAGAACTGTAATGGCTATTGACACTGTTTCTCTTAACATATCAAATAACAGGCCTGCAGCCTCTGCACCGACTGTATTCTGTAACAGTCTCCAAAGCTGGCATACAGGATTTGTCGTCTGAGTTTAGCCCTGATTTGCCATCCCTGCCAGATTTTGAAGATTGGGGTGAAAATCACTCCGTGGAGGCACAGTTGGGAACAGATTATCTTGTAGTTTGAGACCTTTCACGAGTCAGTTTTAAGCCTTGAGATTGACTTGCAGACAAGTCGGAGGCCCTCCAATTTTTTCTTGTTCCGTTTTTCCATTTTGGGTCCTGTTGTGTGAGAAGGTCGCCAACGTCATCCGCTCTGCAAAAGTCACTCAAGTATTCTGAGAAACACTGTTTATTCAGTAGTTTATTTTAAAAACCCTGAAATGCACACCCAACCGTAGCTTCTGTTGTTTAGAAATTCACATATTACATATTAAAGAGTTGTTATTTTGGCAGTGACATGTCACAACAATGCCAGCATGACTGCAGAAAATCAGATTTGGTCAGTAATCCGTGAGTAAGTAATTTCTTATTGACCAGGGTGTATTTTGGCTTGTCCATCTGAATTTTCGTGACCAAATCGTAAGGCAAATTATTCAGTAACTGCATGAAATAAATATAATTTTTTATTTTAGTAAAAGTTTCCCTCAAACTAACAGAATGTGTGTTTTATGATCTCCACATATCACTACACGCTCACAATTTACTGCTGAAGGCCAAAAATCTCCGACGCTCTTTGTGTTGTTTTCTAAAAGTGATGTTTCCAGAGCAGATCACTGAAGAGACGCCGTCTGTTTATAGTTTAGAGCCCAGATTTGGGGAAAAACGGCTCGACTTTCAGTAGAAAAACAAAGTTCAGCTTCTTTTATTATAAGGGTTTAAAATGACATCACCGTCTATTAGACTGGAGAGAAGAGCTACAGCCTCACACGACGCCCAGCTTCTGAATGGAGCTTATGGAATATGAACGGTATGAAGAATAAGACGAAGAGCGTTTTGGACCCACCGGTGGTCTCGAGGAGTTGAAGAGGTTAAATGCACTTGAGTAATCAGATAATGGTGAAACTGGCTCTCGTGGCAACACAGCTTTCTTATTTCTGGTACCACATTTTGCTTTTGTGCATGCGCAGACTGATAAATCTGAAAGAAATCAGAGTAAGAGTGCACCCAGAAATCAGGGGCACCTAATCTCATTTCTAGCTCGGAGTACGCTGTGTGCGCGACGACTTGAATAATTGGATAACTGCAGAAATTCAAATATGATCAGATTGTTGACTGCATGCAAACACACTCGGTATGACTTATACAGGGCTTTTGAAATCTAGAAAAGCAGAATGACCTTTTGCATATGGTGTCTCCATTACCTTGTCTACACCCTGAACTAATGAACAGTAATGAGTGTGTGAGAGTGACATTTACAGAGTGTCACATCTCTGTGTCTGAGGCTGGCCTTGAATCCACACTTCTGAGGTGTAACATGATTAGGAGTGGGGCAGTGTGATTACGATCATGTTGTGATACATTACATCACTACATGGTCTTCTGTCACTGGCACTTAAAGAACACTACAATTGCATGTTTCATTATGGACAGAGCATAACTGGTCCTGTTTAACCTTTTGTGCTCTTGAGTATATTTTGGTTTGTACATCTGAATTTGACCAAATCGTAAGGCAAATTATTCAGTTACTGCATGAAAAAAATGTACATTTTAATTTTTTTTTGTAAAAGTTCCCCTCAAATTAATAGAACGTGTTTCGTGAGCACACATGTTGCTATATGCTTACAATTTACTGCTGAAAGCCAAAAATCTCCGACGCTCTTTGTGTTGTTTTCTAAAAGTGATGTTTCCAGAGCAGATCACTGAAGAGACGCCGTCTGTTTATAGTTTAGAGCCCAGATTTGGGGAAAAACGGGTCGACTTTCAGTAGAAAAACAAAGTTCAGCTTCTTTTATTATAAGGGTTTAAAATGACATCACCGTCTATTAGACTGGAGAGAAGAGCTACAGCCTCACACGACGCCCAGCTTCTGAATGGAGCTTATGGAATATGAAAGTTACGAAGAACATGACGAAGTGCGTTTTGGACCCACCGGTGGTCCCGAGGAGTTCAAAAGGTTATATATATAATATATAATAAATACTATAACACACTAGACTAAATTCTAGTGTGTTATACTATTTATTATTCACAAATACTCTGCAGAGCTGTATATTGTTGTTGGTGGTGTTCACAGTTTCCAGTATGACACTTTGATCCATGGTCCCACCCAGAAGCTCAGCTGCTCACACACTGTTGCTATGACTCTGTGACTGTAGCCTTCTGATTCATAGACAGCATTTAGATGACGAGATCCAAGTTACTGCAGTGCTGTGAGGTTGTTAATCTTCAATGTACACTGAGCCTGAAGTATCATATACAAGGAAAAACAAACTGCTGATACTGACAAAATCAGTAATCAGAAGACAACTCTGGGCAGTGCTTGTGAAAAGCCCCCTGATAAATCAACGAGCAGCAAACTGACAAAAGCAGCACCAAAAGGACAAGCTACAGAGTCTTCACTGTAACAACTTGCTACACGACTGTATGAATGAGAGTGATAGCAAGAGGCTAAAATCACAGAGTAGTTGTAACATGCAGCCACTGTTGCTCTCTCTGGAAGTCAGTAATAAATTGGAAATTGTGTTCAGTCTATTTTCATGTTCCCCCTATGTGTTACAGGTGTAGCAGCAGCATTCAAACACAGTGCATTTATTCACATCATAAAATTGCAACATCTGCCAAAATAAAAACAGTAACACTTTCTATGAATGTCACATTTCTCAGCATCTATAAACACATTTATGACATGTTATAATGCTTTTGATACAGCATTATAAACGGGGTTATAAATATTGATAACAATCAGTTATTAACACTGAATTACAGTTTATAGCCATGTATACATTATTAATTGTTAATATAATGCATTATAAGTAGTGTTAATAACATGTTGTACTGTCCGAGCCTAAGAAGTCAGTCCCAGCTTGGAGAGCATAAAGTAAACATAAAGACAAAGTTTATTTACACCCTGAGATTTCCAGTGTCTTATTTCTCAGTGCTGGTGCTGTTCGGGCTGCATCTTCAGGCCTTCAGTACTGAATATTCAGATGCTCCAAACAGGCCGTCCAGCCTAGAATCACTGCTACAGTGAGCTTTTCTTACCCAGCACTTCACTTTAAACACTACATTACATCACAGCAAACCAAGTACCCATCAGCCCCTCCCCTGAACCCCCTCTGACATCACACTGAGCGTGAAGTCACTGTGGATTGAAGGCCTGGAGAGGGAGAGGCGAGATAGTCGAGTGCTTTCACTGTAATTTGTTCTCTCACTGGTTCTAACGTCAAGCTCTAGAACCCTTCACTCTATAACACTACACTACACTACAGTACAGTAATGCTGGTTTCTGCTGGCGTTCTATTGGATATGCAGTGTTAAGTCAGTGCCAGGCTAACGGTGGTGCACATTAACAGTGGTGAACATTGACTTTCCCACATTGGGTGAAACACTGAGGGCAGCTCTAGTTTAAACTCTGACATTTGAAGCCTGTAATGAGCTTTATTGTGTTTTAGTGTTTCAGTAAATCCTTCAGTAAATACGTCAACATGAAGCCTCAGTCTAAACCCTGGAGGATGCTTTAGTCCAGTACGCTTCACTTTACTGAGAGCGGACAAATACAGCTTATGAGCTCTTATAATTTATGAAAAGTACTTATAATGTATTACACTAACAATTCATAATGCATAATAAGTATATCTATAATGTGATGCATTCTTATATTTATAGCTATGTTTATAATGCGTTATGAATGCATTATAACATGTTATGAATGTGTTTATAGATGCTTACAAAGGTGACATTCATAGAAAGTGTTACTATAAAAACAATATACAGGGTGATTAAAAACGATCTGTATTCTAAATGATTTACTTCACTTGTAAATCCACAGATCAGTGCAGTAAACTGAAAATGGTTTGAAAGAGCATAAAGTTTATTATGTAATGAAAAAGTTCTCAATATGAACCTCCTCCAGCTGTACGGACAACATCAACTCCATAGTCAAACTCATCCCAGACTGGACTGAGCGTGTCGGGCGTCGCTGCTCTCACGGCTCTTTCAGTGGGATTTCGGAGATCATCCAGTGCTGTGGAACCAACGCCAAGCGCTCTGAGCTGTTGGAGGTTCTCTGCTGATAAAAATCGCACTGCACAGTTACAACGGATTCACTCTGATTAAAGTGGAGAAGGCAGAACGCTCTGCTCA
Organism: Pygocentrus nattereri; assembly: GCF_015220715.1. Taxonomy (NCBI): domain Eukaryota; kingdom Metazoa; phylum Chordata; class Actinopteri; order Characiformes; family Serrasalmidae; genus Pygocentrus; species Pygocentrus nattereri. Next base: position 35,975,893 of record NC_051228.1, on the reverse strand, counting down.
GGGGTCTCATCTCCTCTCAGACTGAAGGGAGCCCATCTTCCACTGATAGTCAGAAACTCTGACTCCCTCTTTCAGTTGGATTGTGATTGGTTCCTAGACGCCTCGCAGTTGTGAATAGGTGGTGTGGCGCTTTGAAATCGGATGAATCTTTTTGAATCACTCTGTATGTATAGGCCCATTTACTGATTTGGTGTTTTGAGCAGAAATCTGCTGTTTCTAAACCCTAAACATGTATTATTTATAATATTTGATGGCCCTAAATATGTTATGTATCATGAAAACGCCTTAAAGAACTGTGATATGCGGTCCGAGTTTGGAAGAGCATGTATTGGTATCTGTCAGATCACAGTAAACATCAACACCTACAAAAAGATCTGACTGACAGCACTTCACCCTCTTCGCTGAGTTTGTATTGCACCTGTGCTGTTCTAAGAATTGTTAGACAGGTGCTTGACAGGTGGTGCGTTTGAAATCAGCTCCTTTGGGCTGTATATTGAGTTCTTGATTATATTACTATTCAGGAAGGTTAATGTTGGCTTGAGTGGATGGTGCACACACACACTGTGCGCGCATATGTGCGCATGTGTTCGATTCACAGATTCCCCTGGCAGGTTTTTACGTCCGTGGGGTGTAGGTGTTCGGCACTTCAAAGCAAATGCTGCGTACGCGTTAAGCAAGACCCTTTCCTGTCTGTTCTGCTTCAAAGGCAGCCTCCCTGTCTTACATCACCTTTCCTCTGATAGACAAAACTCGAGCTCTCGCTCCTCTCCTGTCCCCCTGTGTCGCGTTTCGTGCACACAGAGGTGCTGATGGTAGCTCATTAGGCTGAAGGAGGAACCCTGCCAGATTCTGTTCCTGCCTCGCCGCCACGTCCCGAGCCCCGGCTGCCACTTTCAGCTCCCCTCCAGTGCAGACGGCTTGTCTTTTTCCATGAGGGAGGAAAATTTATTCCTTCAGCTTTCATCATGCCATCATTACAGGGATGCGTCCAGCGTCATTCACAAGCAGTAACAATCCTGCAGATATGCAGTGGGTGTGCCTCAAAGCTGCGAACATCAGCTTGAGAAAAAAGAAAAATTGCTTCCCTTGTTATCGATGCTCAAAGATGAGGAACCCAGTAGTCAAACAGCAGCTGAACTAAGATCCTCGTCTATAACTATAATCGGGTCTTCGAAAGTGAAAAAAAGAAAATTAGCGTGTCGGGGTGATGTTGTCAGACAGGTGTTACTGAAATCTTCCTATTATGCCTAAAGTCTTTTAATATTCAAAGCACGGATGGTTCATTTGTAAGCTGAAATGTTCTCTTTAGTAAGTCATGTTAGTGGTAGTTACAAGGCTTGAGGGTAACACTTTATTTGAAGTGGTCATTTGTAGATGATAAATAACCTCAGATTATCAGTAACACGTCACCAACATATCAGTGAAGTAGCAGTAGTGAAGCATCTCACACTGAAGTAAGTGTGTTATTCGGGGCAGTCGTGGGCTGGAGGTTAGGGAACTGGCCCTGTGACCGCAAGGTTGCTGGTTCGATCCCCAGCACTGACAGTCCATGACTGAGGTGTCTTTGAGAAAGACACCTAACCCCCAATTGCTCCCTGTGGATAGGGCTGCCCACCGCTCCGGGCAAGTGTGCTCACTGCCCCCTAGTGTGTGTGTGTGTGTATTCACTAGTGTGTATGTGGTGTTTCACTTGGAATTGGTGGAATTTCCCTGTTTGTGGGATTAAAAAGTATCACTTTAAAGGTGTATGGTTGATACATTACTTAAATTAAGTAGATTGTATTATTTGCTACTTTACCCAACCATACACTGTTAGAAATAAAGGTACTATGCAGGTCCATGATTCATTCATCAAGGTACAAACAATGTAAGTGCACCCTCAAAGCTGCAGCAGTGGCTTTAAGGTCCAGTGGTGCACCTTACATGAGTTTTTCCCTGTGGAAAAGTAGATATTTGTACCTTTTCATAACCAAACGTTTTAAATCAGAACATTAAAATAAAAGCCTGGAGGCGAGACGGGGGGGCGTGGAGTCGATACAACTTAGAGAATATCATTTCAGTGGATTCCGGTTCAGTTATGTTCCCTGACTAAAGGTACTGGGATGTACCCCTCAGGGTACCACCACAGTGACAAGAGGGGAACTGCCCCAGTCACAGTGTCGTACCTTTTTTCTGAGGGTGTACCTTAATCCTAACTCTAAACGCAACACAAAACATAAACCTAACCCTCATGTTTGACATATTATTGAGAGTCCTTAGAGAGTCCTTAGAGAGTGTTTTATCTAAAAGGACCTTTTAAAATGAAGTGTCAGTATTGATCTGCTGAACTATCCATCCATCCATTTTCCAAGCCTCTTCTCCGTCACGGTCGCGGGGGTGCTGGACGTCACCGTCTATTAGACTGGAGAGAAGAGCTACAGCCTCACACGACGCCCAGCTTCTGAATGGAGCTTCTGGAATATGAACGTTATGGAGAACATGATCAAGTGCAGTTTGGAACCACATCGGAAATGTTTCTGAAAAACTTAAAAGACTCAAAGTGGATGGAATATCTATGAGGGAAAATCACTGACAGAAGTAGAGAAGACCAAAGACACTTGGACACTCACACCCCAAGTTCATGGCTATCCTGGCTGGCTAGTCGTAGCTGTACTGTGGTAGTTAATCTGATGTTACTATTTGAACGTTTACAGTTACACTCTACAGCTAATTCTCATTATAGTACAGAGATAGACATAATCTGTTCCAATAAAAGTTAACTTACGTTTGCTGGTGAATTTGTGCTGAACAGAATTTGACCGTCTGACTCCTCTCCGACTGTATTCCAGAAGCAACTCCGCAGTGTTGTGACCGGCTTATCGGCATTTCTGAAGTTGCATGTGTTTCTGTATTTGCAGCACGTGTATGAAATATAGCGTCGGTGTCGTCATTTGGATGAAAGTGCTTTCTGAGTTTTCAGTTTGAGTGTCTGACTGTCTAAACGAATTGGCAGTACGTTTGTAAAATGCAGCACCCATGTTGTCATTTATGGCATTTGGCTGAGGCTCTTATCCAGAGCGACTTTCAATTTGATCACTTTACACAGGGAGGCCAAGGCGGTGTTAGGAGTCTTGCCCAAGGACTCTTATTGGTATAGTGTAGGGTGTTTGCCCAGGTGGGGATTGAACCCCAGTCTACAGTGTAGACGGCAGAGGTGTTACCCACTACACTAACCAACCACTGTGATGAAAGAGGTTTTGTGCATTTGCAGCTCGTTTTTATCTACAGTTTGTTGGCTCTTCTTGGCCACCGCACCTTTGTGTAACACCTCTTTATTCCCTTAGAACAGTTTCAGTTTGTCAGGCAATGGACCCAACATTATGTAGAATGCATTCCAGAACTGCTGGCTCATGATGAATGATGGAGTTCCCAGATAATAAAGCTCAATACCGTCCATCCATCCATCCATTTTCCAAACCGCTTCTCCGTCAGGGTGCTGGAGCCTATCCCAGCAGTCTTCGGGCGAAAGGCAGGATACACCCTGGACAGGTCGCCAGTCCATCGCAGGGCAGACAGACAGACACAGACAGTCACTCACACATTCACACCTAGGGGCAATTTAGCATGTCCAATCGGCCTGACTGCATGTCTTTGGACTGTGGGAGGAAATCGGAGAACCCGGAGGAAACCCACGCAGACACGGGGAGAACATGCAAACTCCACACAGGGAGGACCCGGCTGCCCGGCCGGGGAATCAAACCCAGGCCCTCCTTGCTGTGAGGCGACAGCGCTACCCACCGTGCCACCCCAGCTCAAGACCATAGACGTTCAAATAGTTAGATTAAGATTAAGTGATACTTTTTGATCCCACAACCGGGGAAATTCCACCTCCGCATTTAACCCATCCGTGAAGTGAAACACCACATACACACAAAGGAACACACACACTAGGGGGCAGTGAGTACACTTGCCTGGAGCGGTGGGCAGCCCTATCCACGGCACCCGGGGAGCAGTTGGGGGTTAGGTGTCTTGCTCAAGGACACCTCAGTCACATACTGTCAGCCCTGGGGATCGAACCAGCAACCTTCCGGTCACAGGGCCAGCTCCCTAACCTCCAGCCCATGACTGCCCCAATGAGGTCATCACCACTCCGGCACAGTGATGTCCTATGGGGCACCGTCCTGGTGAAAAAATCCATCTGCAGAAGGAAACAGTTTGGACAATGAAGGATGCATTTGGTAGATAACTTCAGATATTCTGCAGTATTCACACATTGCTGCTATGGAACGTTTTTAAACATCCTCCACACCATTACATTAATCCTAACTCCAGCCCATAGTGTTGCCATGTGGCAAAAGGTTGCGCCTTGATCATGTTGGTTTTGGCTTTACTCCAGGCCTCCTGTCAGTGTGAAACAGCTGGACTCTGTCCATCACATCCCAATTCTCAGTCCCTCAGTGTTTACTACACTCTTAAAACAAATAAAGGTCCCTAATTGGTCTTGAATCTATAGTTTTAGGAAGTACATTTCATTAATATAGAACCTTTTCATTATGTGAGAGCTCTTTAACCTTCTTTAACGTTCTTCACTCTTGCACTCTCCTTTACAGGTAGATGCATCTTTAAATAGCTATCTGAAACATTTTTTAGAGAACCAAAATTGGTTCTTCTATGGTATCAGTAAAAGAACCATTTTAGTACATCCTTTAAAGGATCTTCTATGGTTCTTTAAAGAACCCTGACTTCTTTGCATCATGAAATGATATTCAGATTAATGGAGAATGAGCTGAAGACGGTTCTGTATAGAACCTTTTTGAAAATGGTCCTATATAAGGGTCTATAACAATAGAAGATATCAACACAGGCTTGGCATCGTAGCAATAGGCAAACCCTTTTGGGTGTTGTGTTGAACACTTCTCAAAAAATGCTCTATATAGAACCATCCAAAGGACATTCTGAGGAACCTTTTCATGATATAAAGAACCCTATAGTCCTGCAAAGGGTTCTTTGAATGTTCATGATTCTTTAAAGAACCATTTTCTTTACTAAAAAAACCCTACTTGTAACTTTATTTCCCCATTTTTTTAAAACGTGCAGACTAGTATTGTCCTTAAGATTCGAAATGAGCAGATCAGAGGGACAGTGAAGGTGGAGCAGTTTGGAGATAAAGCCAGAGAGGCCAGGTTGAGATGGTTTGGACATGTGTTGAGGAGGAATAGTGGATATATTGGGCAAAGAATGTTGGAGATGGAGCTGCCGGGTAGAAGGAGAAGAGGTAAATGGAGATGGTTGGTGTAAAAGTAGAGGAGGCAGTGGATAGGGTGAGATGGAGGCAGATGATCCGCTGTGGCGACCCCTAAAGGGAGCAGTCGAAAGAAGAAGAAGAAGAAGAAGAAGAAGAAGACTAGTATTGTCCTTCCTTAGTCCACTAAAATTGCAGTTTTTCATTTTTTAAAATTTTTTATGAAAATCATGGAGCTCTGTAACATCGTGAGCTGCTATCCTCCATTCTGTCGAAGTGCAAAGGGCTTTTAGCTTCAGTGTCATCTTGACTTGTCAGTTAACTGAAGCTACTTTGTGTTCTTTGCTACAGCTAAGGTCAGCCAGCTTTCACATCTTTTCATGAGCAAGGTATTTTGAGCTTCGCTGAGTGGTTTTTAGGTGTATAGCTGGTCCAGATGTACTAAAGACATACTCGAATCAGCACATCTTGCACCCACTATTATACCCTGTCCAAGTCACAGATTTTTTTCTTGCTCATTTTCCTCAGATGAACAGTTTGTGTCTCAATTTTCTCCATTCCTTCTTTAACCTTCTCTTAACTGTAATCTGCCCTGATTGAAACAGATTTAACGGTTAGACATCATATCGCTGGCTTATTACTGGTCTTTCATTTCTTATTTCTCTTTCAACATTTCCCAAAGCGTTCATGTAATGCAGAGCAAGAGGAACAGGAGAATGCCAGGTGAACTGTTCATTGTGTCAGGTTCCTGGGAGGCCCTTGGTCTTGTAGCTAACCTGCAGCTTTCTGCAGCAGCAACACGTGGGTCCCCTGGCTCAAAATCTGAATGAACGTCAGGGCACGTAAGGACATAGAGTGGGGCTGCCGCTGAGCACTCTGACAAGAGCCCAGAGCATACGCCAGGGAAGCTGAGAGAAAGAAAAAGAGATGGACAGAGAGAAGAGGAATTCAGGTTGTGTGTCATCATTAAGCAGTGAACTAAAACCTGAGTGCACTTGAGCAGCTTATGAAAATGATCACCTTGACTCATTTCTGCACATCGTGTAAAGCATGCCTGAACGTACCAGCACCAGTGACAGTAAGAACAAAGTACGGTGTCTCCCAGCTTTCAGATTCTCTTACACAGTTTCTTTAACATAGTGATTGGCAAAAATCTCATTTACACACATGCGCCTGTCCCCTGGGCCCTGATGCTGCTTCACCTCGCCTCGTGTTCTACCCAGGCGGCCAAGCTGCGGAGCAGGGGGCAGTAACGAGGAGGCGGAGCAACGAGCTCTTGTTCCCTCTCGGCTTGGCTGCTGAGCTCCATTTAAATAAAGCAGAGAAGACAGGGAGCACATTGTTCCGACGTCCCACCCAACCACCCCTGCGCCGCAGTTTGGCCACCCGGGTCGAACGTGAAGTAAAGTGGCCTCATTGTGGAATAGAGGCAGGGCCCAGGGCCAGAGTTCTCTTCCTGCAGTTCAGCCCCCTCTCGTGGCCGTCATCAGGGCCCGGGGGACAGGCGCATGCCATACACACTTTACCACTTACACCAGATGTAGTCAATCAGCCCAGACAAGTTTGGTATCAAAGTTTTGCGTCTTCTGTTTTAAGCTGGAGCTACAAAGCAAATGTTGCTAACAAACAAGTCAGTGTTTATTATTTTTTTGTGAATATGTCCCCAAAAATTCTCTCAAACTGCATTCAGGTCTTCATCAAGGTTGCCCAGACTTGTCAAAGGGGTTTAGCTCACAGTATGACTTACTGTGAACTACAAAGCTGAACAAAACTTTACGGTGTAGTTGGACACAGCAGGAATTGTTTTTAAGAAGGTTTGCCAAATTTTGACTCCCATTTACATGCATGCGTTATGCAGGCATATGGACAACTTTGTTTCTTTTCATAACAAATTTAGTTATTTGATTAATCTTGAATTTTTGAACTGAAGATATATCTTTAGAAATAGAAGCAGCTGAAAATTTGCATGAAATCTAGTGGCCAGATGCATTCACATGAAGGGGAGACAGATTCTGCAGAGGACGTAGAATTGAGCACAGCACCTGTTGTCTGTTGTCTAAAATAGCTGCCCATGGTGCTTTGCTATTCACTAAAGTTGTTCATATTTATAATGCGAAGACAGTAAAGCCTCATTCAAGCTGAATTACCTGAGAAGGTCTGGTAATGCAATTTGTGAGGGATTTGACTGGCCGTCAAATGGACAACGTTTCAGTGTAATTCCCTCAAATTATCCCGAAAAGCCTGGATGGAAATGTCGAAGCCCAGATGCTCACATCAGATTAAAATAAATCAGCTCCAAACAAACAACAAAAACTAACTTCCAGGTAATACCAGATAAAATAGCCTTAGGCTAGTTAAACGGCCTCTTTCACTCAACAGGACAGAAAGTGCAGAAGCCCTGTGAGATGTACTTTCAAGATATTTTATTTTCATTGTCCTTCTCATCAGCCCAGCACCAAAACGGCTGTCGAGCCTGATTTGAACTTAAGGATAAAGGAACAGTCTTAAGCCTCATCTCCTGGTCACCAAAAACAAAGGTGCCGTTCTCTGAGGTTGATTTGAACAGAATCATTATTACTGAGGGAGCTGTGGGTTTGGCATATTATAGAATGTAATTTGCTCTAGAACAGGGCTGTCAAACTCAACCACTAAAAGGACGGTATTTAAAAATATCGGCTTTGAATTTGAAAACAACTGCAACAGCAAAATAGGCATTGATTACTTATTCAAAAATAATTCTAATTAAGGAATACATTGTTTTAGATAGTCTTTTCTTTCTGTGTAACTGCTGGCCCATCGATTGTTTTTGGGGACGGGGGTCAGTACGCACACTATGTTGCAGTGCACGCTGGGTACTGTAGTGCATCTCAGGGTGAAACAGGCTAATGAGAACAGAAAATTAAAAGAATTTCATGGGCCGAATAGGACTGCGTCACGGGCCTGACTTGGCCCATGGACCTTGTGTTTGACACTTGGACGCTACAATCATTGCTTAGCAGACTTGTAAAAACTACAGATAGTGCAGAATCATGCTGGATTAAAATGAGTCAATAACCACTTGATTTACAAATACAGCACTTTCCCAGGTAGAACTAATCCAACTTGAATAGGCCATAATTCACATTGTGCCCTAAACCACACTGACGAATCTGTATGACCTTAATAAATACGTGGATGTGGGTTGAACAGGGAGAGTTTGGAGCCCTGTAGTTCCAGTTTAAAAGGGACCTGTTTTGCTTTTCACACTGAAACCACTTCTCCCAGCTGCCTGAAACACCTCGTTGGAGTTCTAGCCCTTTTCCTTTGTTACAAGATGATGCACTCGTAATACAATACTTATTGGCTACCTGTACATTTATGGCATTTGGCTGATGCTCTTATCCAGAGCGACTTACAATTTGATAATTTTACACAAGTAGGCGAAGGTGGTGTTAGGAGTCTTGCCCAAGGACTCTTATTGGTATAGTGTAGGGTGCTTACCCAGGTGGGGAACCCTAGTCTACAGCGGAGAAGGCAGAGGTGTTACCCACTACACTACACCTGACAGTTGACCAATCAGAAAAGAGTAGGTGAGCTGACCAGTTATAGCGCACTGGGCTTATTGGGAGGTGGGGCTTAAAGACACCAGAACTCTAACAGAGGGGCAATAGAGATGAACAGTATAACAATGAATTCAGAACCATTTGTCACTGTGTTTTTCACACTGTGGAATTAGACCTCCACATTTAACGCAGCACACTACTGAACACACACACACAGCACTGCCCGGAGCGATGGGCAGCCCTGTCCACGGGGAACAATTGGGAGTTAGGTGCCTTGATCAAGGGCACTTCACTCAAGTGCTGTTACTGAGAGGATCGAACTGGTGACCTTCCAGTCACAAGGCTGGTTCCCTAACCTCCAGCCCACAACTGTATAAAAATGTTTTTGAGATAATAAAGCATGTTATTCTGTTCTAGTAGACCCCAAAAATGTAATTATCAACATTTAAAATGAGCATAATTGGTTCCTTTTGAAACTAAAGGAGCAAAATTTGGACTGTCTTTAACCTTGGTTCAACTCTAAGACAAATAAAGCCGAATGTTCAAGCAAAACATTTTTCCTTGGTCAATAACCCACCATGCTAAGCTAAAAACACTTTGGCAAATTTGGAAAAAATTAGCAAACCTTCCCGTTGATTTAATTGTATGCAGCACTAATGAAATTAAGAGAGGACAACTGAAAGTCAAAGCAACTGCCTTCCATCAAGCAGCAAACATAGCTCATTAGGTTTCATAGATAATGAACAAAAATTAGGTTTGAGGAGTGTTTTGGTAAAGCCTGTGTGATTCTTATTCCGTTTATTCTCTAGCGTAAAAGAGTTCATGGTAAAATCCCAAATCAGAGTTGTTTCCATGTTCCAAACCTCTTTTATCAAAACCTCTCAGGGTCCAAAGTGATAGCCGTGTTAGATGTTATTGTTCTGCCTTCTGCTTTCTCTGTCGCTCTCTCTGTTTCCTGTTCTTTCTTATTCCTGCTCCTTCTATCTTCTCCTTCTCCCCTTGTTCTCCCTCCTCCTCTCTTTATAGCTCTGAATTTCTCTCTAGCTTTTTTTTTTCTTTGCCTTTGAGCCCAGAGTGTGTATACCCAGCTGAACTCCTGTCCCTGCCATCTGTCTCTGGAACCCAGCAGGGTGCTGATCTAACGCAAAAGTGTACACCACCTCTGTCTGCTTCAGTCTGTCACGCGCTGAGAGACGCAAACACACGCAAGGAGAAGAAAGGGATTAACACCTACACGGAAGAGGGTCGGCAGATCCAACGTTCAGCAACACAAAGAGAAGGAAAAGAATGAAAGAACAATGCAAAGCTCCGAAGAGAAGCCATCACCATGACCACAACCCACCAGCAGCAACACCACAATCAGCAGAATTCCACATCCCACGTCCCTCGAAGACCCAGATAGAGTTGAGCGTGAAGAAGACAATCATCTTCAACTTCAATGCATGCGACCCAGTTCAGTGGATCGGCATGGAACGTTACTTTTTTATCAAATCCAATTTCTTATCCAAATCCCCTTCCATATCTCTCATAAATGCATTGTGATCATTTGCAGAGGAGGCTTATGTAACAGTCTCTCAGGACCTGAGGGCGTTTTGGGTGAAGGTGGAAGGGGTTTTGGCGAGGGGGGTTGGGCGGGGGGGGGTTGGGTTGCTACAGTAGCATTTGGAGCCTTTGATGTGTGCAGTGCCAGGCTGAAATGTGTCTGAGTGGCAGTGAGAGAGCGAGCAGCCAGCCCACCTGCTGTTATTTTGCCCCCGATATCATTACTCGTAACACTGTAAAACTGTTTTCACAAGCATCAAAGCCTAATGGAGCTGGCACCAGGGCCAGAAGAAGCTGCGCGTGGATTTTTCAGGCACTTGTGAAAGAAGCAAACATTAGGGGTTTAACTGCAAATCTGTTATTACTCACGATTTGAATTTGGAGATGTTTCAAGTTCCTGCTGCTAATTTGATTTCTCCCTGCTTTGGAGAAGTATGACGATTCGCTGAGCTGCTCAATTGTAATGTTCCGCAGGATGCAAATCCATGGTTTATTCAGCGTGGCAGTCTTAATAGCACATAATGTCATGTAATACAATTTATTAGAACGTCCCACACCAGCTTATTGCCCTACGCCGTGTTCCATTTTGAGGATGTGCCACACGAGTAAATACATGTCCTAAGCGATTACTCGTTTTTGTGTATTAGCACTCATCAGCGCACAAATGTCAACGCCTGCAGCGGGAAATGAAAGCTCACAGTTTTGACCAAATCAGAAAACGTGGGTCTTTTGTAAAATAACAACTTGCACAAGCTCATTTTAGAAGTGCCAGGGGATAAAATCATCTAGAAAGACCAAATGAGTCTTTTAAAGAGACCTCAGAAAGACTGCTGTTTAAAATTAATTGTATGATTTTGTATTCTGTTTTAAGGATAGAAGGGAAGTGGCCTTGGCTTGGAGTCTTAAATTTATGTGCACCAGGATGTCCTAGAGGTTGATTCATTCCATTATGATAGCCTGTGGATTGGTTTGACTGCCGGAATGCCAGACATAACACTTGTATTCACAAGAGGCAGTCTGTCTTTGGCAAGATTGGTAGTGCTTGACTTTGAAACAGTTGTGACTTGACTTTATTTATCAGGTCTTAACATTCCTGCTTTTTGTTTGTATCCCTTAAGGCTCAACTTTTGTGGAGTCGTATTGTCTAGTCCAGGGGGTGGCAACACACAGCTCCGGAGGCAGATGTGGCACTTTGACTTGTGCCTCCACAACAGAACTAGATTTGAAAATAAATGGTCTTAAATACAGGAGCTATATTTATATCTGTGTTTTCACCCTTTAAGCCTGAGGATTGGTGCAAAGGCTGCTGGTCACGCAGCAACACAGACAACAATCTCACCTACCTAGTAGCTTACATCATTGATAATTTAGAGACGAATGGACGTATTTACATGTATAAACACTCCAGCTGGTTTCCTGATATGTTTATTCTACAATGAGAAACTGTCAAACACAAAGTCATGAAGCTGAAGTCAGCCAGCGTCTTGTTAAAATTTTCGCATTCCACCTTAAATGGTCCAGCAGTTAGCTATATAGTTAACTACATTCTGCACTTCAGGCACCATTTAAACCAGAACAGGAGAATTCAACAAGAAGCTGGCGAATGAGAAGCTGACTTAAGCCTCGTTAAAAGTCGAACCTTAACAGACATTTTACAAGAAACTCCTGCCAGAGATGCAAGAGAAGCTGAGCTAAAGGTTAAAATAGAGCAAAGTAAGTGCGTTTTGATTTACATTATAATTTTAGTCTATACTACAGTTAAGATGGAACTGGAATTCAAACAAGAAGCTGGTGAATGAGAAGCTGACTTTGTAAAAAGTTGAATATGACCATTTAAGTTCATCTTAAGGTTTTTACTGTGTGCCGTAGCATCTTTCCTAAATACAGTTCCAAAGTGCTCCTGCGGATATTCTGACAAATTGTAACTTGCCCCCAAGAGAACACTCCAGAAAAACAGCCACATAAACTTAAGGGTAGGGACAACCTGTGGTATGTGTAGGTGTACAGAGGCGGCCAAAGAGGAGTTCAAAGGAAGACACGGTAAAACAAAAAGGTCTAGTCAATAGTCTTTACCAAGTTACAAAATTATGGTTAAAACAAACAAAAAAACACATCACTGCTGTCAGAATAAAACCTATTTTGTTCTTTACATTGTATGTAAATTACATGATGAATGGACCAAAAAAAAAAAAACGACCCAAAATTACTTGGAAAGGAATCTGGTTCCATTGACTTACATTAAAAATAAAGTAGGTTTTTTCCTTCTTCTGTAAAGTTACTATTTTGGAGATACAAGGTTTTATTTCCGACAACAGTGATATATTCTGGTCAAAATGGTTCAAGACGGTCTTCATGTATGTCACATGTTGAAAACTTGCAAGGTGTATTGCAGTGTGTAGCAATACAGGCATTTGTCCATGTTGTGCATCTGTTTTGTGCACATACACTGTTAAAAATGAGAGATCAGCTCAACTCAGAATGATACAGTAACTGATTACCTTTCTTGTGTTGACTCAGCAGTTCTCTTAATTGTTTAGTTCTGTGTCTCAGTAAAGTAAATAAAACATATTTTTTTTATACTCAGCTTCCCCACTAGCCAGGACTCTTTCCATCACACAATGCTGATAGACGTTTTTCCTCTTGGGTACTTACTTCTGGATGGCTGTGGCATCGCTGGGGCTCAGACTCACAACCTACTGTTGGGGTGACACCTTGGTCCACTGCAGCACTCAGGAATACATGAAACAACTTTTTTGGGTCTTTGAATATTTAATACACTGGAGAAAATTGTTGTTTTAACTTAAAGCATTCCATTGTCTACAGCTGTCTAGTAATTCATCCCAGCATCAGGAGGTTGTGAGCTTGAATGCCAGCAGTGCCACAGCTGTCCGTTTCCAGAAGCCCAAGAAAAAATATGGCAGAGGAGACTGTGTGATGGAGGGAGCGCCAGCTAGTGGGGAAACACATTTAGTTTTGTTTATCTAAGATGCAGAGCTAGAAACAGCAGCTGGGAGAACTTTTGATCAGCTAAGAGTGAGTCTGAGTGTGAACTCCGTTGTCCTCAAGTTGAGTCAACTCAAGAAAAGCGATGTAATCAGTTACTGTATCATTTTAAGTTGAGCAGACTTCACAGTGAAGAGACACTGCAGTGATATCTGTGAATGCATTACCAGTTAGAATCATGATGTCTGGGTTCATCGAGATTAATATCAGAACAGACTGTTACTTTCATAGTGATTCCTTTCCCAGATCGACGGGCCTCTGCTACCTGCACACTCAGATGTCCAACTGCACTAATTTCACAAACGAACGAATCATCAAAAGCAGATCCATTTCAGTGAGCGAAAGATCTGTGTAGTATCCTTAGCATCAGGCAGCGTTTGATCAGAGTGGTTTAATGAACTCCACGGTCATGTCCCGTACGTAAAGTGATAAGGATGCAAAGCTCTAGACCAAATCATTTGATCGTTGGGTGGATTGTGAGCTGGGGCTCTGAATCTGCATTTCATGAAGCCAAATCCTGATCTGATCAAAGACTGAGGCCCGCAGCATTTCATCCCTTCTCTGTGCTACTTTTCTGTCAGCACAAAATAAAAATGCAAAATCTTATGATTTGGTTGACCTAAATAATTGAACACCCATAAAGACACATAGTATGAAAGTGTTTGTGCAAGCATGGATTGTGAACAACGCAGTTTAACCTTTGCAGTGCAGTTTATGGGAGGTTATATAATTTAGCACAGTTTGAATGTTTACATTATGTTTGATTCGTCTGCCCCACTTTGAGGAGGGTCATAGGTTGCCATGTTGACATTTAGAGTGGAGTGATTGGATGATGCACTCATGAAGGGATTTGCGTGTTTTGGTCAGAGAGGATGGCAAGGGCAGGGGAAGACGCGAGTCGAGGTCCATGCGGAAAAACAAACAGCATACCGAAGAGAGGATCGAGTCAGTGTAACGGAAGGACTGGTGCTTAATGAGAGAATATTCTGAAAGATATATTAGCTTACGTTTAGTTATCCACTGCGTAAATACTGAAAAATTCACCAGTCTTTGAGAGGGAAGACGAGGTTTTGGGAAAAAAGCCATGTTTCAGCACTCCTGGCTGAGTGCCTCGCTCAAGGCCACAACAGCAGGCTCACTTGGTGGTGTTGATCCAACAGCCCTCAGGTTATCAATTAAACATCTTTCCTGGGATTTACTCCATCACAACTTTCTCTTGATTCCTCTCGGTGGTAAGCATGGCTGTAGACCTGGACACAGGTCAACTGATGCCATTTACGGTGAAACAAAGAAACCGCACATCTGCGACCACGAAGGTCAAATTCTGTGTAGTGCAGTTTGAGTATTGAACTGGGAGCGATTGAGCCTGCATGTCAGGCAGTTCTACACTTTACCATCAACCCAAGCATTGACCTCATGCATATCTTATAACTTAATCTTAACCCTTGTGTGGTTTTGGGGTCCGTGGGACCTGAATTCAATGTTTATCAAATGAAAAAGTAATGTGGTTCATTATTAGTTCAACCTCAGAGTCTTGGCCTTTGCTCATTTTCTGTGAAGAACATATAAATGAGCCCATTTTCAGACCTTCACTCTGTCCAACCCCCACACATTTATATTACACATGTGGTGCTGGGTTGAACCCGCGGGGAGTAAAAGTGTGGAGGTGCTGCGTCCTTCACTCTGTTCTCCTCCTACGTGCCCTGCTGTTAGGCTACGTTTACACAGCAGGTAAAATCCAAATCTTTTTCTTCATATGTGACCCAGATGTGTGTCAGTGTGAACAGCAAAAATGCATTGAATCTGACATTTAAATTCCAATTTGAAACGCTTTCATATGTGGTACTGAAATCCGATGCGTATCTACGGCAGTGCGACTCAGTCTGGACGGCCAGATTGGAATTCATGCGACTTTTACGTCAGTCCAACTCGACTTTCATCATAATTTCACGCTGCTGAGACTCAAACATTTAGGCTGATGTTTCTGTACTAAAAAAATGAGAAGAGGCTTATTGCAACCACTCCGTGTTTGACGAGGTTTCGAACAAAAAGGCGGAACGTTGCTGGAGGAGACCGAGGCTGCAGAGTCAGAGAATCTGAGGACACAAACCGAAGACGTGGCCGTGGCCAAATAACATGCCCTTTTTACGGCGAACTCGAACATGTTGTGGGTGATGAGCCCAGCTGTCAGTCATTGGAACTTTATAATCGCTCCTGTGATGTTGGTGAAGACAAAACCGAAGCCCCGGGAGCAACTGGCATTCACTAGTCGCCATGGCTGTTTACCTCTGGACAAGCATGACACGTGAAACACGTTCTTAAGCGCATGCGGTCAGTTTAGCAGCTGATCTGTTCAGACTGATGTCGCGTACAGATCAAATTTAAAAGATACTGTGAACAGCCAAACAAAAAATTGGATTTGGTGAGAAAATCAGATTTGAGCCAGTTTTACCTGCTGTGTAAACACAGCCTAAGTGGGTGTGTGTCTGTGTTTGTATATGTGTGTGTCTGTGTGGACAACAGGCTGCTGACTGGCTACAGCTGCTAAAGGAGAACCCTAGGCTGGCCACTTGTGATATTTTAAACATCTGGTGTTTTTACATAAATATTGGCTGTATTGATTAAAAAATACTAATAATAGTGCACCAGACCACAGAGTAACAAACACATTAACACCACACAAGGGGTAAAAAAATCAGTCAGAGCTTTTCCTGATTTAACAGTTGGGTCTCTGTAGTTTTCTGTAGCTCTCAGCATGGATCAGCTCTCTGCGCTTGAGGGCTTAAACTTTTGGAAAGTTTAACTGAGGAGTGCAGAAACTTTCATAATCAAAGGATTAAGATCAAAGGCAAAATTTGATAAGCCTCAAGAAAACAACTGTAGTATAAATAAGATGCTAAATATAATGTAGACATGTAACTAACCATTCACTTTTCACTTCAACGTGCAGGCTGACCTAATGGCAAGACGAGACGCGATGAAAATATGAGACTAGAAACAATCCGATCTGACTTAAAACTCCCAAACAAAGACTTCACAACGTTCCGTTCCAATGGTGCGCGAGACTCGGGCTTGAGGGGTCTCCGAAGGATATCGGCTTTGATGCCGCCCTTCCCTACTTATTCGGCAACAATTATGACCAAGAAAAGAGAGGCTGCTGCTAATGAGCGCTCAGATCGGACTATGGGCGATGCTCCTCAAGGTCACTCCTCTTCTTTAGAAGCTCCGCAGAGGGACTAATGTAAAGCTAAGTTCGGGGCAGACTGCAGGCCATGGTCTTCTGCCTTCCTCTTAGAATAAACCTGCATGACCCTCCTCTGGTACGTACTGCACGTTATAAAGAAGGAAGGATGTGCAAGTTTGCTCGGTTCACCCTTTTTTTTCTTTTTTTGGCGTGTTTCTAAGCAACGGCAGCACAAGCGTCAGCGCAAAAGTGAATAAGGAGTCGCTTTAAGCTGGAGCGGTAACAGCACGGCACTTTCCTCAACTTGTGCACTCCCTCGAAGAAACCTATCACAGGCAGCAGAGCAGAGATTGTTTATTTCACGTCTCAACATGTTTGAGAATCCAGCGCAGGCAGCACAGACACGAGTTGGGTAATGTGTGTAAAATCTCACTAGCCCACACACAAGTAGCACTGTTTGGTGTTACTCTGCCTCATGGTACAAAAGCATCACTGTGGTGCATGAAATTGAATTACGCTGAACAACGCTGCCTACATTTGCCCCTAATTGTTGAGTTTGTTGCTTTATTAACTAAGGAGGTGCCTCTGCGCTGTTGGAGCGTAAAGAAGAGGTCGTTGGAAATTACACTTGAACGAATGAACTTCAGGGGAATTGGATTTCAGGACCACGGACAGTGCCCAGACAAACTCCGTGACCATAATGTGGTCAGCAAGACGTGTGCCTGCTTGAGCTGCTGTAACGTGAGCTTTGTAAAAGCTCCATAAAACGAAGCCAGTAAATCTAATGGCCAAAATCAAGAATTTGAGGCCAAAATAATAGAAATATGTTTATCATAGACACTTTGCAGTTTTCGGTTAAGAAGCATCCTTCAGGTCCAAAAACAGGCAGTGCTTTAACCTTTTATTCTCCAGGGTATATTTTGGTCTGTCCATCTGAATTTTTATGACCAAGTCATAAGGCAAGTTATTCAGTAACTGCATGAAATAAAAGTGAATTTTTATTTATTTTATATATTTAATTATTGTAAAAACTCCCCTCAAACTAACAGAACGTGTGTTTTATGATCTCTATATCACTATATGCTCACAATTTACTCCTGAAAAAATCTCCGATGCTCTTTGTGTTATTCTATAAAAGTGATGTTTCCAGAGCAGATCACTGAAGAGACGCCGTCTGTTTATAGTTTAGAGCCCAGATTTGGGGAAAAACAGGTCGACTTTCAGTAGAAAAACAAAGTTCGGCTTCTTTTATTATAAGGGTTTAAAATGACGTCACCGTCTATTAGACTGGAGAGAAGAGCTACAGCCTCACACGACGCCCAGCTTCTGAATGGAGCTTATGGAATATGAACGTTATGAAGAACATGATGAAGTGCGTTTTGGACCCACCGGTGGTCTCAGGTAGTTGAAGAGGTTAAAAAAGGAAATATTTAATAAGAACATTGCTGTTGTAGTGATTATGGTGGTCTTTGGCAATTTGGTCTTTTCTGTCATCATGCAGTTTAGGGGCGCAACGATTATTCAACTTAGTCGGCTAAAATCGATGACCATATTAGCTGGCAGCTAATTTAATAGTGGACTAGTTGGTGATGTCATTGGCTGTTTCTCGCACTAATTAGGGCCGTTCTGTTCATTGCTGCTTACTGGAGAGTTAATAAAAGTGCCAATGGCGGCTTTAGTGTGGGAGCATTTTACACCAAAATCCAAAAACAGGTTGTCAGTTGTACAGCTTGCTGGCACGGGAGCACATCCTCCATGCTGAAGCATCTAAAGAGGAAACGTGTTGGGCTCAGCTGATGAAGACTCATCTCGGTAAGATGGTTGGACTACTGAGCTGGTTAGCTATTGTTAATGGTAAAAGCTGTCCTGCTTAATGAGCTGAGGTGGAAGTTTTTCTAATTAAGAAGGCACGTTGGTTGATGGAGTTGGAACGGATAAGCAAGTACCTGTTATTTACAGCGACCCTGTTCACCTTCCAAATAACGTCGAGGCCACCAGTGTTTCCAAATTGGGCGAGCACAGGAGAGCATTCGTAAACAGTTGCATATAGTTTCATGTGTGCCTTGAGTTCGAAGGGTTAACGCTGAAATTGAATATTTATACAAAATTGCTCACCACTGTTTACCACAGTGTTTGCCGCTGCTTGCCACATTTGCCGGAGAAAGAGCTGCTCATAGATTTACTCACATAGGTGCTGCATTGGAACCAGCCAGGCACATTTTGGGGCTGTCAGCTTCGCTGCTGGATGCTGCAGAGACGCAGTTTAAGACAGTTACAGTCCAAAATTATACTATTTCAAGAATATTGCTCTGAGAAAGCAAGACAGGATTAAGAATGGAGGGAACCCAGCGATCCACGCTAATGTTTGGGTGATGTTAATGTGTAGATACGACTGTGTGGATGATGTAGCACAGAGAACGTGGTGTGATCAAAGGAAAACTTTATAGCTTTTTTTTTTTGAAAAGCTGGAAAATTAATTAAAACATTTTTTGATTAACAATTGTTAAATAAGGTATTCATCTTACTTGTCTTTTTTGTTAGTCTGCGAATGCATAAAACAACCTCAAGCTAAATTTGAAGTTATTTGGCAATGGAGTGATCCATCATGCAAATAATCGATTATTAATTTCAGTAATCAGTAGATTATTTGACTCAAAATATTGGTCTTGTTGCAGCCCTAATCCAGTCTAGGTCATGTAAGTAGGTGCTGTTCAGCCTCTCGGTGTTAATGTCCACTCGTTTAACAGCTTGTGTTTAAGACCTTATTTCTTAAAACTTTAGCCAGTGGAGCAGCATCTGTCACACCAGGTGGACCAGCTCAGTGTCCAGACTATCATATTAGCTGTTGCGGTGGGTACAGTTAACAAATTCTGACCAAATCTGATTCAGTGCAGTTAGTTAAGTATCTGAACAGACAGGTTTGTTTAAAAAAAAAAGGAAAAAGACACAAAAAGTGGCCAGTTGGGCTGCAGGCTCTGCGATTCTAGTGGCCAAAGTGTGAAATATTGTGGCTGGTGACACCAGACAATAGGCCACATCCATCCATCCATCCATTTTCTAAGCCACTTCTCCGTCAGGGTTGCGGGGGGGTGCTGGAGCCTATCCCAGCAGTCTTAGGGCGGAAGGCAGGATACACCCTGGACAGGTCGCCAGTCCATCGCAGGGCAGACAGACAGACACAGACAGTCACTCACACCCAGGGGCAGTTTAGCATGTCCAATTGGCCTGACTGCACGTCTTTGGACTGTGGGAGGAAACCGGAGAACCCGGAGGAGAACACGCAGACACAGGGATAACATGCAAACTCCACACAGAGAGGACCCCGGTCGCCCGGCCGGGGAATCAAACCCAGCCCCCCCTTGCTGTGAGGCAACAGCGCTACCCACCACGCCACCGTGCTGCCCCACCCACGTCCACAGGCCACATCCACCCCTGCCTATTTGAAAATATGATAGCAAGTAATTCAACATGATGAAAATCTGTTCCCAAGGATGGATTTTCTACTTGAGGTATGCCTGCTGTCTTGCCAGCACCATGTGACCAGGTGCTAAGTCAGCACAACTGGTTGTGTTCTACCAACAGGTGGTCACTCAAGCATATTACATTAGTGCTGATCATGATTTAAGCAGTAGAACACAAAGGGGAGCATGTTATCAGGAATAACATTACGACAGTGATTTAGCCACGGTAGATAACAGCTGTGATGTTACTAATGATAACCTTGACTGTTCTGCTGCAGCTTTACAAAATGCTAAAGAGTCGAAAGTATTGGCCACACATTATTTGCATGATCCCCTATAGATCAAATATGGCTATGGGTTAGGAGAAGGTGTAGGTTTTGCCTTGAGGTTAAGGTGAGGTTTAGTTTTAAGGTTAGATTTAATAGATTCTTTCACACTAAACTTGATGTTCAGTTGAATTTAATGGATTTTTAGTTGATTGTTACTTAAAGGCCAACCGAGCATTTGCAAAGCACCTACAGTGGACTTTCCAAGTAACACTTAACTTCACAATCAGTTTCCTTTAATGGCTATTTAGTTGAATGTTACTTAACCTCATCAACTACCTGAGACCACCGGTGGGTCCAAAACGCACTTGGTCATGTTCTCCATAACGTTCATATTCCATAAGCTCCATTCAGAAGCTGGGCGTCGTGTGAGGCTGTAGCTCTTCTCTCCAGTCTAATAGACGGTGATGTCATTTTAAACCCTTATAATAAAAGAAGCTGAACTTTGTTTTTCTACTGAAAGTCGACCCGTTTTTCCCCAAATCTGGGCTCTAAACTATAAACAGACGCCGTCTCTTCAGTGATCTGCTCTGGAAACATCACTTTTAGAGAATAACACAAAGAGCGTCAGAGATTTTTGGCTTTCAGCAGTAAATTGTGAGCATGTAGTGATGTGTGGAGATCATAAAACACATGTTCTCTTCATTTGAGGGGCTTTTACAAATAAATAAATAAATAAAAATGGACATTTATTTCATGCAGTTACTGAATAATTTGCCTTATGATTTGGTCACATAAATTAAGGTGGGCACCCTGGAGGATAAGAGGTTAAAGATATACTGAACATTTACAAAGAACATCCAACATCTTCAGTAGACCATCCAAATAAAGTGTTACCAAAGTATCTGTAACAGTTTCAGTAAAGTGACCAGTGATGTTCATCACTATCCAGTGGTCAGCAAAATGATGCAGGTGTGGGGGAAAAAAAAACAAAACAAAAAAAAACTGTGAGGTTATCAGATATAAAGCGCTTTCCAACCGGAATGAAAGGTTGATCAGAATAAGGTGCCACAAAGCTGTCAATACTTTTGATCAATAAATTAAGGATATGAGAAGTTTAAGGAGGCAGATGTCAGAGTGCAGTCATCAGTGTGACAATAGTTGATGGGTCTCTTAGCCTTGATGTCGAGTTACGAGGCCATTCATTGTGAAGAACGGCCGTGCCGCTCATACCACTCGCCTGGATTTACTCTCCCTGGATACAGTAATGGCTTGGCTCACTTCCAATCCATTAGAAATTGCCGGCTCATAACTTACGGTAGCACTGAGGAGGCTTTGTGGAATGTATTTATTTATTTATTTATTTTTGTATGTTGTCCGGCTCCATAAAGGAGACAGAGTGAGGGTCAGCCTCGTCTGTCCTTCACCTCCTCCATGTGCTTGTGGACAGAGGAGCGAGTGTGGACTTGAGCTCGCTCACTTCTAAGGAGACGCAGTTTGACAAGTGAACAAGGATGCCTTCTCTCACACAAGCGCCCCAAGGACATCCCTGTGTCATTATAATCCTCTCTGGCTTCTTCTCAACTTCTGCAACGGTCAGCCTTGGACATGCAATGAACCTTTCACCCCACCATCCCCTGCCCCACTCCCTCTTTCTTTCTTTTTTTTTGTTTACTGTGCCTCCACCTCTTCTAAAGCAGGATGATTTATTGAATAGAATATTGCGATTTATATTTTTTAAAGATTAATTTAGGAGTGGAATTATTCATTAATTAGGAATCTGGTACAACAGGTTCAAAAGAGTTCTTCCCTGTTTTTTTTCTGTTTTTTTTATGTAGTGATAAACAGACCCTGGTTGTTTTTTAAAGCTGACTCCAACAGCGATTTGGAGACTTCGAATACTTGTTGGTATTTCTGAATGAGTTGAAGGCTGAAGGCTGCCCGTTAGGGCAGTCGTGGGCCGGAGGTTAGGGAACCGACCCTGTGACCTGAAGGCTGCTGGTTTGATCCCCAGAGCTGACAGTATGTGACTGAGGTGTCCTTGAGCAAGACACCTAACCCCCAACTGCCCCCCGGGTGCTGCGGATAGGGTTGCCCACCGCTCCAGGCAGGCCCCCTAGTGTGTGTATGTGGTGTTTCACTTCACGGATGGGTGAAATGCGTAGGTGAGGTTTCCCCGTTGTGGGACTAATAAGGGTCTCAATCTAAAACAAGACTGTTTACATTTCATAATTAGCCTCTTATTCTCCAGGGTAGATTTTGGTTTGTCCATCTGAATTTATCTGACCAAATTGAATAACTCCGTGAAATAAATGCAGATTTTTATTTTATTTATTTATCTTGGTAAAAGCGCCTCAAATTATCAGAACATGTGTTTTATAATCACACATATCGCTATATGCTTACAATTTACTGCTGAAAGGCAAAAATCTCAGACGCTCTTTGTGTTATTCTCTAAAAGTGATGTTTCCAGAGCAGATCACTGAAGAGACGCCGTCTGTTTATAGTTTAGAGCCCAGATTTGGGGAAAAACGGCTCGACTTTCAGTAGAAAAACAAAGTTCAGCTTCTTTTATTATAAGGGTTTAAAATGACATCACCGTCTATTAGACTGGAGAGAAGAGCTACAGCCTCACACGACGCCCAGCTTCTGAATGGAGCTTATGGAATATGAACGTTATGAAGAACATGACGAAGTGCGGTTTGGACCCACCGGTGGTCCCAAGGAGTTGAAGAGACTGCCCAGAATTTTAAGTTTGTTTGTTACTACAGTTCAGAAAATATCCAGTAGGCAGCAACAATGTTAATAGTCAAACTGAAGCCCAGCTGCTCACACGCCGTATAGAAGCCATGATTGTAGCTGCTGAAAAACAGCTGTTATGAGTCCTGTAGACAGTGTGTAACAAAATAGACTTATTGATTGATTCATCTCCATCATAAGTTTTTTTGGGTTGTTTTTAATGTTATCAAATTAGTGTATTTTTTAATCATGGAAAGCAGCACAGGTGGACGATATGGCCAGAATATATCATGACACGTGATATTAATTTTTTTCAGATATCTAATCAGTTGCAAGTGAGAAAAAAGGGCTAGTAGTTCTACATTTAAAAAAAAACTGGCGTACTGTTTTACTCTCAATCCATTTAAACACGACTAATTTAATGCAATATCTATCACGGCTGTGATCTACGGCACTAAATAACTAATATAATTTATATGAACGATAACGGTTCTTTTTAAGCTTTGCTGATGAAACTTAGTCTACAACTCAGTTTTGTCTTCAACTTGGCTTGAACAAAACTGAAGCTTCCATATCGCTGCAATATATTAAATATAGAACCAAATGCCAATATTATGAACAAATACTGCAGTGTTCAAATTATTCTGGCCAAGCCCGTCTTTTTAAAATCATTTTAAAGTGATTTTATTCTATGTTGCAACTGCGTTGTAAAATTTCCCTGCGTTTAATAATAAAAAAACCCCGCAGCGCTACCTCTCACCAATTCTCCCAACTCCTACTCTCCTGTCTCACACGCACACACAGAGCGATGACCTCTGTAGTTATCAGAGGGGATCATGTCACATTAGATGCTTAGTGAGTAATGAGAATGCTGGGAGAGGAGGGGTGTGTGGGTCTCAAACTGGCAACGCTGATCTGGGAGGATGTTTCATTCTGCTCTGCTCCGTTAAGCTCCCTGACTCCGGGATCAGACAGTTGGCTTTTCACAAGTCATATCAGACTGGATTACACAGGCACGCACACATAATAGTGGGCGGTGTGGTGGCAGAGATACCGAAATACTTGTAGACATTTTATTGATACATGATACGTTCCACAATATTTAAATATTTCAGGTTTTACAAACACATTACGGCAGACCTACAGAAGTCCACCGGTAATGTGATATAGTTATATCTATGTGTGCAGGATGTTTTCTAGTCTGACATCTTGAAAAATATTTAGGAAAATATTTAAGAAGAAACGGGAAGAAAAGTCAACCTACTGAAACCAGTGGGACGTCCAAATAGAAACTCGTTTCTCAGCAGTTTATACATTTGCTATACATGGGTTGTTGTTGTTTATAGATTTTTAGATGCATCGCAGTGCAGACATGGATGATTCTGAATCGATTTAAAAACGTCAGAAATCTAGTTTCTGAATTTTCTTTTAAAACGTGAAGTTGACGGAACGCAAAGAGCGGAACACGGAAGTGCGGAAGTGCAGCGCCTGGAGAGTCTGTGGCAGCACATAACACAAAAAAACCACTGCATTAAAAGCCAGGTTAGGTCTGGAGTTGACTGACCAAATGTCGAGGAGTCTTAGTATAGTCTAAAAATTTACATTTACGGCATTTGGCTGAGGCTCTTATCCAGAGCGACTTACAATTTGATCATTTTACACAGGGAGGCCAAGGCGGTGTTAGGAGTCTTGCCCAAGGACTCTTATTGGTATAGTGTAGGGTGTTTGCCTAGGTGGGGATTGAACCCCAGTCTAGAAGGCAGAGGTGTTAACCACTACACTACACCAACCACTATCCAAAAATACGAATGAAAGACTTACTTTTCTCTGCTTTAAGTTTTAGCTGTAGTCACTTTCCTCTCAGCTCCACCAGAAAACGTTTCTTCAAGAATAGATCAAATGTCTCTCAACGTTCGCCTGTTTTACGAGGCCGAAGTCGCTACTTATTCGCCCGCTTCTTGTTCGAATTGTTCCGTTCCACCTTAAATTCTGGCTGAGGTGCCACAATGTAAATGCGGCACCATTTAAGGTGGAACGGTGAAACCGAAAGACTGTTTGATGGTCTCTGCAGGCTTAACGTTCCAGGAAACCACCTGCGCTGCTTATAAATGCGAATAAGTCTTCAAACGTTCATCTTAAATCTCTCTTTGCCTTTTCATTAGCTGCTAGCTAGGCAGCACTACTTGCCATGTGACCTGCAGTCTGCACACCAGTTCTCAGAACCAGGGCTTTCGCTCTATGTTGCACTCTTTGGAGCTGAGGTTCAGCGTCCAGCCTTGAAGATATTTTACTGACGCAGTAACTGTGGGATTTTATCACAGATGAGCGGCAGCAGCATCTCGTGCTCCACACAGCAGCAGTGAATGAGAGCCTTCTGGGTCACTCGCCACATCCAATCCATTTGATTTATTAATAAAAGATATTGGAAGTAAATTCATTATGGATCATTACAAATACTTTGCTAAGCACCAAGTGAGAAAACAGAAATCCTGTATAGGAAAAAAAAAGATGCATCAGTAGTTGTTTTATAATCGCAGCCTCTGAATCATAATTGAATCGAATCATAAGGTGTCTAGAGATTCCCACCCCTACTGTTTGACCACTTACTTGAACATAATGTGCTGTTCTTTATATTTTACCTCAAGCTCAGTGTGGAATGCGCTACATCAGATCTGTGGGTTATGAGTTTACATAAGGAGTGACGGTGTGGCTGAGCGAGCGTGGTTGAACAGCTTCGCATGATGCACGAAATCCATACGGTCGTATTTAGGCCGATCAGGGAGTTTAGAGTTTTGACTTTGTTCAGTTTGTAACCTTGTTTGGCTCCGTGGGAGAGGCTGGATAAGTCGGCGTGCCTGTCCGTATGAAGCAGAGAAAGACAGAGGGGCATTTCTGGAGGCCACTAGGGTAAGCAGGAGAAATATTGACTGGGGTTCTGTTGTCTACTGTCACATTGCAATGGAATACCCAGCTGACTCTGTGGCATTTGGAATACAATGTAGAGAGTGAAGCTTTAGGCTTGCAGTGAGAGCTTTTGTATGTATGATGTGGTTTGGTCATGATTTTTGTGTGTGTGCATGTGTGTCTGGGTTTTTGGAATTGCCTGTGAATGGGGAGATCAATGCTGTCCAGCAAAGCCTGACCGATGTATCAATTGGCCTAAAAGATTGGCCACAGATTGGCAAAAATCCTGCTGAAAATCAGGGGTGGGCAGTAAGATTATATTGCATTGCTATCGTGATAAATTATGTCATAGTCTGCATTTCTGAGGATATTGTGGATATAATCTCTTTATTATTATTATTTACTATTATTATTATTATTATTATTAATAATAATAATAACAATAATAATAATAATAATTATTATTATTATTATTATTATAATTAATGTTATATCTCATTGTAGTCATTGTTTTTGATACACACATACACACACACACCTACACTTTCTAAGCTACTTATCCTTCTGGGTTGTGGGAATGGGGTGGTCTATCCCAGCATTCCATGGGCAGAAGGCAGCATACACCCTGGACAGCTTGCCAAGTGCATCGCAGGCGGACACACAAACATATACATTCACACACTCACTTGCACCTAAGGGGCAATTTAGCACGTCCAGTTGGCTAGATTGCATGTCTTTGTTCTATGGGAGGAAACCGGATCACGCGGACGAAAACCAAGAAAACTCCACACAGAAAGGACCCTGGCCGTCCGGCTGGGGAACCAAATGTAGGTCCTTCTTGCTGTGAAGCAACAGCACCAAGATTTTTGCCAATACTTAGAAATCTGTGAAACCTTTATATAGGCCAGTTTTGATTTGTAGGTCAAGCCCTATTGGACAGTGTTAATTCGCCCATTCACGGTCAATCCTAAAAACCAAGAGACAAAACAAAAATCTTGACCACATCACATCTCACATACAACAGCTCTCACTACAAGCCTGAGCCCTTGCATTGCACTGATAATACAGAGATGTTTTCAAGCTTGTTTTCCACTGCATAGAGTATATAGTCATTACACACACACACACCAAAAATATGAACTGATGAAAAATAAGAAAAATGACAGGTAAGTCAAAGAACCAACAAACCCACTAAGAATGGTGTGAAGCTCCATCTCTTAGACTGCATCTTTTAAAATACTATTTAAGACTTCGTCTCCTGTTTGTGTTTAAACGCATTTAACAACTAATCTGTTTGAGTTACCACCTAACTTTCTGTTTAATTTCTGACCACATAAGATATTATTACAGCTGTTTTTATTAACCTGCAACATTACATATACAGAACTATATGGAAAGTGTGAAATCTGCTTAACCTTCAATTTCAGTAACCCAAAACGCATGCAGCCCAATTTGGAGTGCGCGGAAAAGAAAAAGGACTGAGAGATAATGAGGTCTAACCAGCCAGGGAGCAGATGCAATGTGGTGATTGGCTTAAACAAATCACTGGTCACACTCCCAATACAATCAATCAAGGCTAGCTCACACTTCATTGTGGTTTATTCCCATTTCTGCCCAAGAAATTGCCTTACAAAACTATTTGCTGTTTACTTGCCGGCGTCTAGGTAATCTAAATGCAAATACATGGAATAGGACCGGTAATAAGTGGAATAGTATGGCTCTATTAGGAGTGCCAGGGTTTCTCGTCTGTAGCTTAATGAGATTACTCACCCCCAAGTGTTACGTAACTGGCTCTTGTAGGGCCTATTTAATGTGTGAGCAGCTGAGAAGATGGGCCAGTCAAAATTACACGATGGATAATGCAGGAGATCCATCCTTGTCGTTAATCCCAGGAGGGCAAGGGTTAAAAAGGTCTCTGCGGTCTTCCATAACAAGGTGTTGACCATTGTTACGGTGTGATTAAGGTAATCAAAGGATTTGCACACCTTGTTCAGATTAATTCTGACTCATCCTTCCTCTCTCTGTCTCTTTCTCTCTCTGTCTCTCAGGGAACGTCTTTGTGGTTAGCCTGGCCTTTGCTGATCTGGTGGTGGCCTTCTATCCATACCCGCTGGTCCTTTATGCACTTTTCCACGACGGCTGGTCCCTGGGCGACACACAGTGCAAGGTGAGCGGCTTCCTCATGGGCCTGAGCGTGATCGGCTCGGTCTTCAACATCACGGGCATCGCCATCAACCGCTACTGCTACATCTGCCACAGCTTCGCCTACGGGCGACTCTACAGCTTCCGCAACACGTTGCTGCTGGTGGCCCTTATCTGGATGCTTACAGTGCTCGCCATCCTGCCCAACTTCTTTGTTGGCTCGCTGAGCTACGACTCACGGGTCTACTCGTGCACCTTCACGCAGACAGCCAGCAGCTCATACACGGTGGCCGTGGTGGTGGTGCACTTCCTGGTGCCAATCACCGTGGTGACCTTCTGCTACCTGCGCATCTGGGTGCTGGTCATCCAGGTGCGGCGGAAGGTGAAGAGCGAGGAGCGCTCCAGGGTGCGGCCCAGTGACCTGCGCAACTTCATCACCATGTTTGTGGTGTTCGTGCTTTTTGCCATCTGCTGGGCGCCGCTGAACTTGATCGGCCTGGTGGTGGCCATCAACCCAGAGGTGATGGCGCCGCGGATACCCGAGTGGCTGTTCGTGGTCAGCTATTTCATGGCCTACTTCAACAGCTGCCTCAACGCCATCATCTACGGACTGCTCAACAGGAACTTTCGCAAAGAGTACAAGCGCATCGTCACGTCCATGTGGATGCCTCGGCTGTTCGTGACCGAAACGTCCAGGGCGGCCACAGACGGCATGCGCAGCAAACCCTCACCAGCCATCAACAACAACGAGTGACTAAAATGCTCGGCCAGTCACTGTTCCCTTTCTTTATTTCGCCTCAAATGGGGGGTGGGGGGGTGGGAGGGGGTCTCGTGGGACGCGTGGTCTGGGCCAAAAGGCCACTCCAATTACTACTTTTTAATGAGAGCATCAGCACTTGACATTTGTGACTTTGATCATGTCTTTACACACGGCTCAGGGTGCCTGTCTCTTCAAATCACTGTTATTTATTTCATCATTTATACTGAAGCCATGTGTATTCTACAGGGGTATCCTTTAACATCAGCTCCACCGGCGACATCAGATCATTCCGTGTCTCGTATTTATTAAAAATGTTTTTTGGTAAACTTTGTGCAAGTATTGAATAGTGTTTTATTCGCAAAGCCTTACAGTCAACATCTGTCCAGAAACATAAATTATCATTCAGACAGTCAGGCATATAACTGCCTTGTAGGACAGGGTTTAAACCAGGTCCTGGAGGACCTTCCAGAGGATGTTGCTCAAAAGCTGTGTGATTTTAGAGCAGGATCAGGCCCTGTCTGTTTGTGTCAAACCTGTCCTTTGATGTACGCAAGGTGCCAAATTTTTCTCTCCAATACAAAATACCTGAGACACAGCTTATGCCAAATTACAGCGCTCATTTTTCACAACCAATGGAAATAAGACTGAAAATGTCATACACTGTCATAGAGGATGTGCGGGCAATGAAGTAGAGTTATATTCCATTGCAGACAGAATCTGTCAAAGCCGTAGTGAAGCTGGATAAAGCACAACTTTTAATCTCCTCCTCCTGAGGATTCAGCCAAGATCAATTTTGCCCTTTGAAAGCAAGCGGAGTCAGTGTGAGGGGGCTCATCTCATCCACTCCGTGTTTGCCTCTTATCATTCCCACATTAAATGTCATTTATGACTTTGGGGCACTTCTTATTTTGCAGAAGAAAAAAAGAGGGAATGTGCATGACAGTATTCTGTAATCTTTTACTACTTTAACAAATGTTTTGTGACAAAGGAAGCCACGGGCAAGAAGATGCGAAAGCAAAAGGTCGCTGGCGAGGGGCGCGAGGTGTTTTCCTTTGGTACTCTCGAGGCAAGGAAATCGTTTGAATGTATTTAAGATATGTACCTGTTTTGACTTGACAATGTGCGGTTTCATTCACCATGACACGGTGCGGCGCGGTGAGACGAGACGATATCCATGATATTAAAACCTGTACTGTGTGTGAACATGCTGCTTTACTGTTGACCTCAATAAAGGAAGAGTCCAAATGAAAGCAGTGCTGCTTATGCAACTGGTCTCTTTGGTGATGAATGGCTCGGACTGAGGATTAGATGGAAAGGAAGAGATGCGTTTGAACTTTACGGCCACGGATATGTGGGGAATTACCAGGAGCATATGGGAAGAAACCGTGCAGATGGTGGCGATGAGAGTGACCACCGGCCAACCTCATAATAATCCGGTGACCAAGCCAAACCGCTACAGAGAGAGAGAGACTTACTCTCTGTATTTCAGTCTTTCTGTCTCATAAAGCTACACTCACACTCTCGGGTCAGCAGGTCTGACCCTCTCACCACTCCTGGGAGCTTGCGGTAGTGCTGACAGCCTCCTTTCCCTGAAGTGTTTTATGTATGTATGCCCACATACAAGCTTGTTGTCCTATGTTTGTGGGGCAGTTCCACTCTGTTTGTATGCTACCATTCAAAAGTTTGGGATCACTGAATAACATAAAACCTGTTTTACTGAAGCTGCAGGTATAAAATCACTCCAATATGATGCTCTTGTTCTATGGGTTTTAAATCATTAGTACGAAGCTGTAAAAAAGATAAGATGTGCTTGAAAAGAGGTGTAGATGGTTCCATAGCTATTTAGAAAGCTATATAGTTTCAAGAATAAACTTACTAAAATTACTAAAATTAATACTCATATTCTCATATGTGAAACGCCAATTAAATAGCTATTCGAAGCAGTCACAACGAGAAGTCAATAAAAAAAATGAATAAATTGATTAGTTTATTGATAAAGATTTAATTCAGTTAGTCATTCTATTTTATTAGTTTGCCAATGTTTATGTTTTGGTGTATACCCTCTGTGTTGTTGTCGAAAGGAGGGGGATAACTATGCACATTTTTGCATAATGCTTTTAAAATATTAGATGAATAGGTTTTTATACAGGAGCTAGTTGTAACATCCAATAAAATGTTTGGTGATGCAAAACGCAGTTAATTCAAGAAGTCTATATTGGAAGTTTTCCAACCTAAATACATAAACAAATCTCCATCAAAATAAATAAGATTCATGAAAAGTAAGTCTAATATGTCAAATATGCCAAATAATTTTTTTATACAACAAGAAGAGATGTCAACACAATGAAATAATAACTAGTATATTTTTTGTGATGAATCTGTGCTTAAAAATGTAAAAGATTAGCTGCTTTGAATTTAAATGAGGTGATATTGACAACTGACATTATTTTAAGAGGCCTAGTTTTAGCAGGCTAGCTCTCACTGAGTCATTTACATTCTTCAAAATCTACTATATTCCATCTTCCTATTTTTCATGTATTTCAAAATGACAAAATAATGTAGGGGTGAATAACATGGGGGTGGTACAGTGGCGCAGTGGGAAGCACAAGAAGGGCCTGGGTTTGATTCCCCAGCCGGGCAGCGAGGGGCCTTTCTGTGTGGAGTTTGCTTGTTCTCACGTCTGCATGGGTTTCCTCCCACAGTCCAAAGACATGCAGTCGGGATGATTGGACATGCTAAATTGCCCCTTGGTATAATTGTGTGTGTGTGTGTGTGTGTGTGTCTGTCTGTCTGCCCTGCCTTCCACCCAGTGATAGCTGGGATAGGCTCCAGCTCCCCACCGTGACCCAGAAGGATAAGCGGTTTAGATGATGTGTGTGTGTGTGTGTGTGTGTGTGTATATTGTGATGTAAAAATATGGGGTGGGTGATATGGTAAAAATATTGTATCACAATATTTAAAATGTATCAGAATATTTAAGTTGGAACAGTCAGCATAGAATATGATCATGTAAAAATACTGTAATGATAATAAACCCACAAGTACAATGATTTTTGTAGTGTTTTACAAACTGCTGCACTAAATCCAGTTAAACAGGCCTATTCACACTCTGTAATGAAGCATGTGGTTAGTTGTTCTTTAAGTACTGCCGATCCACAGCATGCTCAGAAAAGCACCCCACTGCTACTACATAAACACACAACTCCGCAACCAAGAATCACTGTAAATCGTTACTATTATGGATTAAAAACAGTCTTCGGTGTGAATCGATCTGATTGTAAGAATTCACAGAATTTACGTTGCTATGGGAATATGAGAACTAAAGGCATGTACTACTTCAACCTCTTTAACTACATTAAATATTCATGTTACATTTTCCCTGCGTTAGTTTGTGCCCCTTTCTCCCCTGTGTGACAGAATTATGGTCTGTGGTTGTCAATCATACCATCCAGATGTTCCAGACCGAGATTAAACAGGATTCAATTTCAACCAATTTCTTTTTAATTTCTGCATAATTAAACTGCTAAGATGCAAACAAAGTCATTGAGAGTGCTTAGATATGAAATGCTCCATTCTAGAGAAACTCACAGAGAATCGTTCAGTGGTGGTAATAGGAACCAGACATCTGTAAGAGTTGACTGTCTCTAAAAGCTCCCTAACAGAGTTATTTAGTGATATGGTTATAAAGGTACTGACTGATGCCTGATGCATTGTTTTATAATGGTTTTGAGGTAAGATTTTTAGCTAAAACGTATTTCTTATCCATGGTTTTTAGACATCCAAAGCATTTTAAAAGAAAACCTATTTTGTCAAATTTGCCACTATTTAACCATCATGAATGCTACATATAAAAACTCGGAAGACACGTCAGTTCACCGGACATTTGAATAGTAAATATAATGATTACTTTTGCAGTGTAGACATTGGGACCCTCTGGTCCCTGTCACCATCATAGTGAAGATTTAGGTCAGTAACTTTCTTTATAATTAACCATTTCACATCAAACCACTGTGGTTACTTACTTCTCAACCACTGAATTATGCAGGAAATCTGAAAGTTCAGTGGAGTTCCCCTTTACATTGAAACATGCTGGAGTGTCCTTTTAAAATTAAAGCTAACTGTACATTTTTTGGGGGGTCTTTACAAACAAAAGTTGCATTTTTTCTTAGAAAGCAATACATTTTCCTCATGAGGACCAGCCAAGTGTCCCCATCATGTCAATGTGGAGATATTGGGTCCCGGAAAAGAGCTAAATACATGGCCAGACACACATACATAGAGTTATCCTGTAGATTCTTGTAGAAAGTGAAGCAGAGTAATCCAAATCCAGCACTCTATACAACTTGGCATCTAAATTACATGCAAAGAGTGAGAAAGAGAACTCACACACACACACACACACACACACACACACACACACACACACACACAATCAACCTCTTTATCAGTTCACTATGAAAAGAAGATCCAAAGCAAGGTCAGGTTCTGATTTGCCAACGTTCTTCCAGAGCTCTTAAGAAAATCTCAGCAAAACATGGTAAGCATTGCATTAACCATTCGAGCATATTCAGTTGTACTTTAGGAGGAGCCGAGGGAGGACAGACTGAAGGCGAACTCGCTTTGTATTCCGACAGCGCATCTCTTACTAAAGCAAAAGTTTCTAATGAAAGACACAGTGCTACGACTTTTTAATTAAACATTAATATGGTGTATGCAGGGCCAGGAGTAAATGGCATCCTTCTGCATATGAAACTGGCCTCTAGGAGCTTCTGATAGGACTTCTTCCAATTTACCTTCCAATTTCGCACTTTCATCTCTTTTCATCTCTCACTTTCATCTCAGCACACACACACAAACACATACCCCTGTAGTACTGTCTCTCGGTGGGGCTTCTGAACTGTGAATTCATATGGCTAATTATTATCATTACTTCACTTAAACCCAACCTGAAATCCTTTCCAGCCTGGTAGACAAAAAAAAATCAGCAACGCTGCTTTATTTTCCAGAAATATTGACTTAGTATCTCAAAATAATGGCTTTCTTGAAACATTGACTTAGACATTGTCATGAGACATCGACTTAATATCTAAAAACAATGACATTTTCTATGTTTTCCATGATTTTTTATTACACTATTGAAATAATAAATTATTACATTTCAAGAAAGTAGACCATTATTTCAGGTAAGTCATTATTTTCACTTAGTAAGTCATCGTTTCCACAGAGTAAGTCAATTTTTGAGAAAATAAGTTAAGCGATACTTTTTTGATCCCACAACGGGGAAATTCCACCTCCGCATTTAACCCATCTGTGAAGTGAAACACCACATACACACTAGTGAGCACACACACACACTAGGGGGCAGTGAGCACACTTGCCCGGAGCGGTGGGCAGCCCTATCCATGGCGCCCGGGGAGCAGTTGGGGGTTAGGTGTCTTGCTCAAGGACACCTCAGTCATGGACTGTCGGCTCTGGGGATCAAACCGGCGACCTTCCGGTCACAGGGCCAGTCCCCTAACCTCCAGCCCACGACTGCCCCCAAATAAGCCAATGTATTGAGATATTAGGTCAATATTTTTGAGAAAGTAATTATTTTAAGTTACTAAGTCAATATTTCAAGAATGTAAGTAATTATTTCAAAGCAGTGTTGATTTTGAGAAACATCATTTCAAGACGCTAAGTCAATACTCTGAAATACTGTGGCTAGCAAAATGCACAATGCCCTGATTTTAGTGTTTTTCTACCATCATGAGGACGTTTTATATTCAAAAAGCAGGTAAAACACACACTCGTGCAGGCACATGCAAAAGTTTGAACGCCCCTGGTGAAATTACACGTGTTGTTGGGCTCCTAGGTGAAAATAAGTTAACACGTCCTCTATAGAGAAAAAACTTAAATATGCATGTTTTATTGTACAATTTCTATTTATTTGGGAGTTTATCATATAAAACACACAAATTATAAGATGTGCCTCCATTTTGCAGGCCACATTGCAGGTTTTATAGTTTTTTAATATGTTAAATTCAGCAAGTAAACGGTAATCGTGCATTAAAACGTTCAGCTAAAAGTTCACTTAGAAACTGGAAAGTCATTGAAACGTTCTGCCCACAGTGCTCACACGTCCTACAGTATCAGCGCGTTAACCCTGCCTTTCAGAGTCTAAACGCTGCAACCTTCTGTTAGCGAGTCATTCGGAAAGCACAAAAACGCTTTTGTTGGTTGATTAAAATACAAACCGGAGCCCTGCAGGCCAGAGCCATGTTTTCATTCTCTCCAGTCAGATGCTCTAGAGGACAGAGACAGACAGCCATGAAAACCTGCCCCTCGTGAACATGTCACACATGCATGAATGCACGAAATACACACACACACACACACACACACACACACACACACACACACACAGCCCAAGGCTCCAGCACCACCACCGCCACATTCATCAAACGCTGATGTGCTTCATCTAACAGATTCCTCGGCAGATATCCTGCTTTATTTCCAAATTTCGCTTGATTAATTGCATATTCATAACGTAACAGATGCAGAGGTTAAATTGATCAGTTTCTGTTTCCCTGAAGTGAGATATAATGCAAAAACCATCTTCCCCAGGGTGCAGAGCCGAGCCCGGTTTGGAGTTCAGAGCGATGTTCCGCAAATACAAACATACAAAACAGCTCAATAGCATTTTGTCCTTGGGTTATTGTATGAATTATGAATGGCTATTTGAACGTATGCGCTAAATTACAACATATTAGCTTAATATTGGCAGTGTAGTAGCTTCAATTACGCTTAACAGCAGCAGAAAGCAATACCATATTACACATTACAACACAGCGAGCAGCAGTGAAGTAATTCCAGGTGAGTTATAGCATCACGTGTTCTGTTCCTTATTAAATGCCATTATAAGATGGGAAAAGCACTACACTGTTAGACATAAAGGTTCTGTGCAGGTTTATTGTCTGTTCATCAAGGTACAAACCATGTAAATGTTCCCTTGAAGGTACACCAGTGGTTTTAAGGTCCTACTGTGCCCATGAAATGTTTTACTGGTAGAAAAGTACGTATTTGTACCTTTTTATAACCAAATATTTTAGAACAAAGCAATAAAAAAAAATCTGGAATGCATGTGTGTTTGTGTGGGTGTGTATGTGTGTGGGAGTGTGTGTGTGTGTTTGTGTGTGGATGTACTATTGTTTGTTAATACCTTTCTCTTTTCTGCCTGCGGCCTCAAAAAACAAGGCTCTACTGACACGTATGAGCAACCATGAGAAGGAGGAGGAGAGTGTGTGCATTTGTGCGTGTGTGTGTGTGTGTGTGTGTGTGTGTGTGTGTGTGTGGTGTGTCCATCACACACATGAAACAGGACTGCAGTGGTGGGTGAGCGAAGCTGAAAACAACAGAAATCCTACCGTGAGGAGGAGCACTGCGAATGTAGCGGCAATTCATTTAAGTATAAGTGAAAGTATTTAAAGCACCCACACTCTCAGAAATAAAGGTAGTAAACTGCCACTGGGGCAGTGCCCCTCTTGTCACTGGGGTGGGACCCTCAAGGGTTCATCCCAGTACCTTCAGTCAGGGAACATAACTGAACCATAATCCACTGAAATGATCTGTTCTAAGCTGTAATGACTCCACACACCCCGCCTCGCCTCGCCTCCAGGCTTTTATTCTACTCTTCTTCTTTCGGCTGCTCCCTTTAGGGGTCGCCACAGCGGATCATCTGCCTCCATCTTGCCCTATCCACTGCCTCCTCTACTTTCACACCAACCATCTCCATGTCCACCTTCACTACATCCATAAACCTTCTCTGAGGTTCACCTCTTCTCCTTCTGCCTGGCAGCTCCATCTCCAACATTTTTTGCCCAATATATCCACTATTCCTCCTCAACACATGTCCAAACCATCTCAAAGGCTTTTATTCTACTGCTCTGTTTTAAAACATTCGGTTATGAAAAGGTACAAATACCAACTTTTCACCTGGAAAAACTGATTTTAGCTCCACAATCAGACCTTAAAACCCCTGTAGAACCTTCGAGGGAACATTTACACAGTTTGTACCTTGATGAAGGAAAAATGTTCCTGCACAGAACCTTCATTTCTAACTGTGTATATTGCCACTTATGACATTTGTGCAGGTTGATGTACATAAATCCTTTTAACGTCACTATTTTCCAACCTCTCTTTATCCCTTACAAATAAACCGGCTATTTCCCTTACTGTGCCTTTAAGGCTCATATATAATCTCTGTCCAAAAACCAAATGTGTCTCAATTTTTGTTGATTTTTTATTTTTCTACACCGTGTTTTTCATGTGGAACCCATGTACAGGTTTGAATCAACTAGAGCCAGTGCATTTTTTTCAGGGTAGCTGCACGACAGAGCAGAGGGCTCGTCTGTGTTCACACTGAACTCCTTTCGGTCATTTTATGAGACGCCCCCTACACCACATAACCCTGTCTGCTCGGCTCAGAAAGCTTGGTGGAATCCAGTAAAACACCTGCATTGCCAGATTATAGTACAGTTGGGAAAAGCATGCTGTGCCAAGAAATGAACTAAAACAAGAATCAACACTGGGGGTGCTTTTAAAAGATGAGCAGAATGTGAAGGGGATGATGTTGGATGCAGATTTAACAACGTTCCCCTGTAACACCGGTAGGGACGATTCACTGAAAAACCTTTCAGAGCTCAACGATTCTCGCAACAGCAAACTGGACTGAATGGCAAGTGTTTATAGGCTTGTGATTTCACAATCATG
Source organism: Pygocentrus nattereri (assembly GCF_015220715.1). NCBI lineage: Eukaryota > Metazoa > Chordata > Actinopteri > Characiformes > Serrasalmidae > Pygocentrus > Pygocentrus nattereri. The sequence continues at coordinate 35,938,378 of NC_051228.1, read as the reverse complement.
CCCCCGGACAAAAGAGGCATGGGAGTTGCTATGGTACACACACACACACACACACACACACACACACACATTTTCTAAGCCGCTTCTCCCTCAGGGTCGCGGGGGGTGCTGGAGCCCATCCCAGTGGTCATCGGGCGGAAGGCAGGATACACCCTGGACAGGTTGCCAGTCCATCACAGGGCATGGCCAAAGTATTTGGAGAGAATTTAGCATTAGATGCGAAACACAACTCAACACAACGCGCTGTCCCGTTACTAGGAGACACAAATAAACCAACGTGGAGCTGCTGCTGTGCTGTTTGTGCTGACACAGTAAAGAAGCAGCAGGTTTAAGTGAGGCTCATGGGCTTAAAAATGTGTGCAGTATTTTAAATGTGCATGAACTCAATTGTGCTTGTGCCTCAAACACGACTCGACTCTCTCTCTCAACTGTCGACTCTGACTGACCCAGAAATCTTCAGACTAGAGCTGGCCAGCACAGACTCGGCCAGACTGAGAATCGGGGCTAAAATCGGGGTAAAAGTTGTAACCCCGGCTTAAGCCGGCTTGTTGTTCGGAACTTGTGAAATTGCTATTTAAAAAAGACAGATTTACTCTGTTGAGAAACAGGCTACTCTGAGTATTTCGATCTCAGGTCGCCAGTTCGATCCCCTGAGCCGACAGCCCATGACTGAAGTGGGGGTGCTTTGTGTTGATAAGCAGGAATGGGTGGTAGATCCAAAGAGTAACCCAGTCAGATTACTATGAAGGCCAGTGCCACATCAGGTCTCCCCCTTTGGCTTGATTCACACATACTACTTCTGCATGGTGTGAGAGATGCTGAAAGTCTTGCTTTTCATTTTGGTGCCCATGTTAAATGGCCAGCACTTTCACAGCGACTGTGCATGCAAAGCAGCAAAGCATCCCAGATGCTGCAATGAAGCATTGCAGTATTTAGAGAATAGACCGTGCGCCCTTTTTTCCGCATCTCGCAGCAAAATACGCTGAAATAAGCAATGAAAGTCAATGAGAATTAAACAGAAAACTGTATACAAACTTAAAAATGTGATTAGCTTTTTAAATCATTCCGAAATACTAGTTAAACATTCCTTGCTGCGGACAGATTCCCCGGTTGGCCTACCAGACTTTGAAACTTTTGCCTAATCAGAAGTCAGAATGCTTACGAGGATAAATAAATGTACCGTGCACTTTTATAAATGATATTTTTATTGAGCAGAGTGACTGATGTGACTATTTATCCATCTGGAAAAAGTCAGTATTACTTTCTCGCTGCTCCACAGTAAACACTGTGTGCACGAAAGGCCACCACGTTTGAGCTGTAGTGCACACACTGGCGCTTTGCTCACGCCACACAGAGGCAGCACTGTTAATAGCAGTGAATTAACTTCAGTAAGGGTGATTAGCAGAGAAATACCATTACTATACTGTACTGTTAGAAGAAGTGTTTTAATTTTAAACACACTAAGTCTAACACGCTTCTGTCCACCTGGCAACAAGTCAGTAAAGGACTCCTCACCGCTCTGGTTTGGAGTCATTATGAAACAGCAGCTAAGGAATACTGACATGTTATATATGGTCATGTTGGTTGTAGCTGTTATGAAACTCGGATGCTGAAAGTGGCTGTCCACCTCCAGAGAGAGGGTGGATGAGTTGCTATGGAAGAAGAAAGAGAGAGTAAATGAATGAGAGGCTGAGAGGCGCTGCCAACTCTCAGCTGGTGACCTTCCTGCTCGCTTTGACGTTGGTGTGATCAAATCTGAGTAATTGCACTCAAAGATTGTAACGAAGGACGAGGCGTGCAAGCGTATGTGTGTGTTGCAGGAGACTTCAGAAGATAAATGCAATCTCGGGGGAGAAGTCAGGGAACATACATAAAGAAACGTGCATGTGCACGTGATGGTGATGTCGCTCATAATATCGGATGTTCTCCATCAGTTGTTTCAAGCAATGTCTGACTGTGTCACCAATGCCCGCAACACACACACACACACACACACACACCAAAAAGCCTCCTCTGTCTTTGATGGGCAGGGATTAGCCACAGCTCTGCTCCCGCGCTGTTCACGCGCAGTAGAACCGTCATCTCAGTCCTGTCACGCGCCTCCAGCCTAGCCAAAATGACAGATTGTGAAAATAACCCCTCTTTCCCTCCTCCTCTACTTTACGCCTTTCTCATCCTGTCTGTGTCTCTCCAGCGTTGGCTAAAGATGGTATGAAGCCATTAGGTGAAATGGGGGGGCGAGACGGGCAGGACTAGTAGAAACCCTAGCCCAAGTGGGAACACTACACACTCCACAACCCCAGGAGGTAAATATTAGCCAGCCCAGGAGGTGAATACTCCTGCAAATTTTACTTCCAGCCAGACGCTCTGAAGGGATGAGGACTACAACTTAAGCCCTGTCCCATCTGCCACATGTGGCCCTCATTTGCAAGGAGCCTTCAGATTATAGGGTGTCCTATGCGCCCTTTAGAGAGCACCATATCAAACCACTAGCCATCCTGGCCCAGGAGGAGGAATATTGCAAGCCAGTTTTACCACTAGCCCAAAGGCTTGCAATGAGGGATACTGCTAAGCCTTGTCCCAATTGGCACACTTGTGGCCCTGTAGTCCTCATTTGCGCGTGCCTGAAAGGGCAGAGATGGTGTTGGGTGTTCCATTTGCTACGTTGGCATTCAAAGCAGCAGTCACTAACACCCTCTATGTGCCATTAATGAGGTCTTTGGGGAGAACTGTATAGAACTACTACTTAATCCTAGCCTTGGAGGAGGAGTACTACTAAGCCCTGTCCCATTTGGTCCAATTGTGACCTCTGGTCCTCATTCAAACATGCTACAAGACCTAGAGGCCATAGGGTGACCCATTTGCCAGTACGCCATCCGAAGTGGCACTCATAAGTGCCCTCTGTGAGCTCTCTTTGTGCAGCCTTTGGGGAAGACAACATCAAACCACTAGCCATTCCAGCTCCCAATGAGGAATATTATAGCTATTACAATTCAAGAAAGTGAATATTATTAGCTAGTCTTGGTCCTGGAGTTGACTACTACTAGTTTGGTTTTCAAGCCAGAAGGTCTTCAAGGAGAAGGAATACTAAGCCCTTGTGGTCTTGTAGTCCTCATTTGAGAAGTGCTAAGCTATGTGGGGTCTCATTTGTCGTTTTGCCTTTCAAAGTGGCGCTCACAAGTGCCCTCCATGCACGCTTAGGTAAGGACTATATTGAGCAGTGGCCTCTTCCACGAAATTCCCTGACATAGAGGCAAAGACCATTCAGTGTGGATGGGTTTGCGTGGGTTTCTTTTCAGTGTGGGATGTTTTACTACAGCTGTCTCAACAAAATGATGGAGAAGAAGATATTCAGGATGTGGGACAGGCCTATCAGAGGCACAAGAAGGACACACACACACACACACACATATCGTCTAAGCCGCTTCTCCTTCTGAGTCACGCGGAGTGCCGGAGCCTATCCAAGCTGTCGTCAGACGGAAAGCACAAGAAGCAGGATAGCCATAATAATACACGATTTTAGCGCAGGAAGAGACATAGATACTAGTCTATCGTGACCTAGGAGAGACTAATCCTATCCCAGAGAGCTGGATATCAGGAGTATGGGATAGCCATACAACTAGGTGATCTTCCTGCAGGAGGAGGAATGGTGGTATTAGTCCGGGGGGGGGTAGTGGGATAGTGGGAAATGACAAAATATGTGTGGGGAAGAAATGCATTAGACATTATTCTAAGTTTGGCCAAAGCTGAATTCATATTACAGCAAAGCAAATCAATTTAGCCCAAAAACCGTCTGAGAAAAGGCCTAACATTGTTTTACGAAGTCTCAACCAATCCAAAAACTCCGGGTAACGTCTTCTTTGTCCTTTCCACACTTATTTTGGCATATAATTTAAATGAATCAGAGTGAATGGCCAGCATTCATGCATGGCAGCATGGTGGTTATTGCCGTCCACGCTCTGTTAACTACACAGGCAAGTCTGGTTGAGCTACTCCTTTAACGGAATTCAAAACATTAAAGATGGTGCTTTCATTTTCCCCGAGCCAGTAGCCTAAAGCCCAACAAGGGCACCCGCAGAGCCAAGCTAATCTGCTGAGCAAAGATGGCGCCATGTCTCCAGAATAAACTCTTCTTTTCACACTAGGGGTTTAGCTATATAGATTTATCCTTAAAGCAGAGCACCAGGAGCCTAAACGTTTGGATTCAGCCTTAAAGCGAGGCATTTATCCTGGAAGAAAAGTTATAGCTGAGAAAGTGCTACGTTCAAGAATCGCAGGGGGCGGGGTTCTGGTTCCTTGATCAGAGCGTCATGTTTTCCCAGGAAGTTCTTGTGCTGATCTCATTTCATAAAAAACTCTTGCTATGATGTGTTTACAAAGGTACTTTGCATTTTAAAATCTCGTCTCAGCAGGGAATTGTCTCCGCTCCGCCATTTTTCGGCTTTAATGGTATTCTTTTACCAATTACGCGCTCTTATTCTGAGTCCACGTTTGCGGAAGCAAACACACCATTATAATTTTGCTGCAGTCTTCAGATCTGTAGAAGTGTTAGTATAATGGTGTAATCACACTGTTATTGCACGACTGCCTTCATGCGTCTCCGTGAGAAAAAGAAAAGCGGAGAAAAACAACAAAATGAGAAATGCATTCATTTCAACCCATTCCTCCTCTGCTCCACTGCACCCCGAGGATGGCCTGCAGGCTGTGGTGCATCTTTGCTGTTAAAGCTGAACGCAGCCCTTTAGATAAAAGAATAAAGGCTTTTGAATTTGCTAAGAGAAGAGCGAATCAGGCTTTTACTGGAATGAACATCTACTGAACGTTTTCTTGGATGCTAATTCTTGCGTCCTAACTTTGCTGTTTTTCAAATCTAAGTGTGAAATTCCAATTAGATCTACACCGGTCAGGCATAACGTCATGACCACCTCCTTGTTTCTACGCTCATTGTCCACTTTATCAGCTCCACTTACTGTATAGCTGCACTCTGTAGTTCTACAGTTACAGACTGTAGTCCATCTGTTTCTCTGATACTCTGTTACCCTGTTCTTCAGTGGTCAGGACCCCCATGGACCGTTTATTAATGGTAAAATTGTTCTTCATGTTAAGGTAGACTCCAATCACACATGGCCTTAACATGCATCCTGGGGGATGCAATCATAAGTTGACTTGTGACTGGGGTACATCTGAATGCATCTTGGAGACACAATGTGATCCAATCATTCAAACCACCTTCACAGGTGGACAGAAACACAATTTGATCAGCTCCACTTTCTGTATAGCTGCACTCTGTAGTTCTACAGTTACAGACTGTAGTCCATCTGTTTCTCTGATACTCTGTTACCCTGTTCTTCAGTGGTCAGGACCCCCATGGACCCTCATAGAGCAGGTACTATTTGGGTGGTGGATCATTCTCAGCACTGCAGTAACACTGACGTGGTGGTGGTGTGTTAGTGTGTGTTGTGCTGGTTTGAGTGGATCAGACACAGCAGTGCTGCTGGAGTTTTTAAACACCTCAGTGTCGCTGCTGGACTGAGAATAGTCCTGAGAACATCCAGCATCCTGTGATCACTGATGAAGGACTAGAGGACGACCAACACAAACTGTGCAGCAGCAGATGAGCTGTCGTCTCTGAATTTACATCTACAAGGTGGACTGACAAGGTAGGAGTGTCTAATAGAGTGGACAGTGAGTGGACACAGTGTTTAAAAACTCCAGCAGCACTGCTGTCTGATCCACTCAGACCAGCACAACACACATTAACACACCATCAGTGTTACTGCAGTGCAAGATTTTTGAGTATGTTGTGTCCAGTCAAAGGGGATTTTTAATATTAGCCACTGATGTTGAACAAAAAGACCTGATTCACAGTCAACATTCCAATTCATCCCAAAGGTGTTTGGTAAGATTGAGGTCAGGACTCTCTCCAGGCTGTTGAACTTGCTCCACACTAAACTCACCAAATCACGCCTTTCTGGAGATCGTTTGTGCACTGCGGCCCAGTCGTTCTGGACCAGGAAAGGGCCTTCCTCAAACTGTTGCCCTAAGCATATCTCTGTTGTCGGGACAAAATCTTGTATCTCCATTTTTGACATTTTTCAGTTTTTGGCATAATTTGAAAACACCTTTTACCCTTTACATTGTGTGTAAATTTCACAATGAATGGACCAAAAGAAACAGCCCAAAATGCCTTGGGGAGAACTCTGGTTCCATTGACTTACATTAAGAGTAATGTAGGTTTTTTTCCTTCTACTGTAAAGTTACCATTTTGGAGATACAAGGTTTTGTAACCTCTTTGTTTGATGTAGCTTTAACAGCACCCTTCACTGGAGGTGCCCAAACCCTGAAAATCAGCCCCAGCCCATTATCCCTCCTCAACCAAACTTTACTGTTGGTGCTATGTATTCCAGTAGGTTGTGTTCTTCTGGGATCTGCCAAACTCTGACTGCCAGATAGTGAAGTGTGAATTATCGGTCCAGAGAACGTTTCCTCTGTTTCCAGCGTTGACTTTACACCTCTCCAGCCGACACTTGGCTTTGTGCATAGTGATCTTAGGCTGGTGAGCAGCTGCTCAGATGCTAGATGCACACTTCATGTACTGATGTTGCTTCCAGAGGCCGTTTGGAACTCTGTATATATGATATATAAAATGATTTTTATGTGCTACGTGTTTCGCTTTGTGGGTTTGCATGGTCTCCTGAGCTGTAGTTGCTCCTAGATGCTTCCATTTCACAAGGATATGACTTACAGTTGATTGACGCAGATATACAGTTGAGCAGGGCAAAACTTTTATAAACTGACTTGTGGCAAAGGTGGCATTCTATAACAACGTGATGCTTAAAATCACTGAGCTCTTCAGAACGACCCATGAGAAAGAGTGGCGTTTACAGAGTTTATAGATTTTATACAGCTGTTAGCAACGGGTGTAGCTGAACTCAATAATCACGCTGAACTCAGTGTCCCACGCACAAGGCTCTCAACAGTGGGTGGCAGGTCTTTCAGTGCTACTGCAACTGGGACTGTACTACAATCTCTTCGTGACTGCTGTAGCCTCTCTTCCATTTAAGTTCAACATAAAAGCTTCCTCTTCACTGCTCACTACTCTACTTCGTCAACATGTAAGGTTTCGGCAACCACCCTCCATTAGTAAAGGGTCCTTGGACTCGTAAATAAGGCGCTACATAAATTTTACTTTTTAAATTATTATTATTATTATTATGAGTATTGTGCACATACTTTTGGCCATATAGCGTTTATGAATGATCAGAATGTATTTATTACTTTCAGTAATACAGTAACCTTATTTTCAGTGTGTGAACATGATTCTGAACATTTTCAGCTTTTGACATCATTTGAAAATACCTGTTGCTCTTTACATTGTGTGTAAACTTTATGATGAATTTATCAAAGCAAATGTCCCAGAATGACTTGGAAAAAAGTCTGGTTCCTTTGACTTACATTAAAAGTAAGGTATGTTTTTTCCATCCATCCATCCATCCATCCATCCATCCATCCATCCATCCTCAACCGCTTATCCGGGTCCGGGTTGTGGGGGCAGCAGCCTAAGCAAAGAGGCCCAGGCCTCCTTCTCCCCTTCCACCTCCTCCAGCTCTTCCGGAGGGATACCGAGGCGTTCCCAAGACAGTCGGGAGAAAGCTCATTTCAGCCACTTGTATCCGCGATCTTGTTCTTTCGGTCAGTACCCAAAACTCGTGACCATAGGTGAGAGTCAGAACGTAGATTGACCGGTAAATTGACAGCTTCGCCTTCTGGCTCAGCTCCCTCTTCACCATGACAGACGGCATAGGGTCCGCATTACTGCAGACGCCGCACCAATCCGCCTGTCAACCTCTCCCTCCATCCTTCCTTCACTATGCTTTTTCCTTCTCCTGTAAAGTTACCATTTTGGAGATACGAGGTTTACAGCGATACACATGCTAGCCTAAACAAATATGTTTTTAATCCAGATTTAAAAACACTTATCAAGCTTGCAGATCTAAGATATGGCAAAGCCAGGCAATTAAGGGCTGTAAATGTCATCGGCAACACCATGTAGTCAAGGCAGAACAGGAAGCCAGGCTAAACTGAAGAAGCCCGGCAATATGCTCAAAGTTTTCCTTTTTTCCTGGTGAGCTGCCGCATTCTGCACTAGTTGGAGTGTATTTAGAGAGACAACATGGCAACCAGCCAGTAATGCATCACAGTATTCTACCTAGCAGCTATGAAAGCGCAAACTAATTTTCTGAGCATCCTGTAGACTCAGCATGTGTCTTATTTTGTATATGTTCTCAACTTGTAAGCATTAAAACAAAGATGTATGGAGCTCCATGCTGTTCCCATTCATAACAGGGATTGCATCTATTGTCCGCCTGCCAGCCGTGTCCCCTATAGCGGAAAAGCTGGAGAACCGTTTACACATGACTGAAGCCTCCTCCGCGATTGTGCACAGCTTCACCATTCAACCAACAAAGGGCCTCTTACTCTTAAGTGTTTGATCCAGACCCATAACAGAGCCCTTTCATCTACCTGCTCTTGAAGAGTCTCCATTTGTATGCACACACACTCACACACACACACACACACTCGCTCAGGGCCATGGTCCGGACTGCGGATTGAGAGGAAGATTTAAGGGGAGATACGTTCTGGTCTCAAGCAACAAGAGCTCTCATTAGGGACGAGACGAGTGGAGTAAATTTCTTATATAACAAGACCAAATTACATGAATAAATGTATATTGATGGATACTTAGATGTCAACACTAAATGCTGTTATTATGAGATGTGCTCTGAGTGCTTAGAGACTGAATGAATTAGACAGGCTAATCTCTGTGGTTGAATGGAATCAAAAGGGAGAGAAACATTAGCTCTTCCTCGACGCGCTCGTGTTGGTAGATGTGGCTGGCTTGCTACACAATGGCAATTAAAATAACCAGCGTTTCACATCCTTTCAAATCAGGATCAAAAACATAAAAGTACAAGAAACGAGAGAGCGGTTGGATCGAGTTTTGCCGGGACTTTAACACCGACTTTTGTACCTGAGTACAAAAGCATGTCTGAAGCTTTTGTAAAATTCCAGCCTTAATTAAATCACGGTGGTAGCAGGTGTGAAGTATGTTTCAATATTCTCTTCAGCCAACATGAAGGGGTTGTGTACTATTTTAAAACTGTCAACCTTTATGCTTAAAACTCAGCCATTACGGATAAAAGACCAGTAACAGCTGAGATTATATTAATATAGAGTATCTAATAAATAACGGCCACCATTTGCCTCCTGAACAGCTTCAGACCTTCTTGATATGCTGTCATACAAGACCTTGGACTATTTTTCAAGAACAAAAGCCTCTAGTTCTAAACTCTAGTGGGAGTTTAGGCTAATTTCTCACTCTGTAGACAGAAGGCCGTGTCTCCTTCAACTTAAATGGTCATATAAACAGCACATTCCGATTTCTTAGATCATAGTAATGTCTAAAAATCTGATTAAGAAGACCAATAAAGAGGCTGGAGTAATCAGATTAAAGTAAAGAGGCTCAGTAATCAGATTTGTCTGTGCATATGAACTCTTACCTTGGTTTCTTTTGGATTTCTCAGTCTGTGCATGTGCAAAAACAGACGGCAGTACCAGAAATAAGCGCAGTAAAACACTTTTGGAGGAAAGCTGAAAATCTACACGTTTGACGAAGGAAGGATTTAAATATTCTTCATCTTCTAGTTGACGTGTGCTCATATTTTTAGGTAAAGTGGTGCAATGTTTTAAAAAGCTTTAAAAAAACCTTTTGAGTTTTATGTTACGTTAATGTCACGTCTTCTTCTGTGGGTTTACTGGCTGGTCGCACAGCAGAAATCTGATTACTGTGTTATTAATGCAGATCTGGACTTTCCCCTTATCTCATTACTTAAGTGCATGTAAACACATTCGCGGGTTCCATTTACATACACACTCACATACAACCACACACACACGTGCGCACACGCACACACACACACATGCACACGCACGCATACTCACACACTCTCACACATACACATACGCATGTGCACGTACACACATGCACACACACACGCATGCACACACTCACACATACACACGCACACATGCACACAGACGCACACGCACACACTAACACACACGCACATGTGCACACACACACACGCACACACACACACATGCACACGCACGCACACTCACACACTCTCACACATACACATACACACATGCATGCACACACTCACACATACACACGCGCACATGCACACAGACGCACACGCACACACTAACACACACGCACAAGTGCACACACACACACACGCACACACACTCACACACTCTCACACATACACATACGCATGTGCACATACACACATGCACTCACACATGCACACACACACGCATGCACACACTCACACGCACACATGCACACAGACGCACACGCACACACTAACACACACGCACACGTGCACACACACACATGCACACGCACGCACACTCACACACTCTCACACATACACATACACACATGCATTCACACACGCACACACACACGCATGCACACACTCACACATACACACACACACACATGCACACAGGCGCACACGCACACACATGCACACACTAACACACACACGCACACATGCACACACACACACATGCACGCATGCACACACACTAACACACACAGATTTACTTTAACAATAACCCGAGTTTCTTTTTCTCTTGCTTTTGCGGTGAAAGTGTAAGAAAAGCAAGAGCCATGTCGACGCTAAGGGCTGGCCTGCTACCTGGACCTTTTCGCATCTACATGCTTTTAAAAATGAGACAAATAAGACATTAAAATCAAGCCTTCAACCATCACCAAATCCTGCTTCTGAGCCGACAGAATATCAGATTATTATAGTACTTCCTTTTTGGACAAAATCTGCTTAATGTTATTTATTTTTTTCCTGTGGCTTCCAGCAAAGCAGATGGATTCTGCTGACTGTCAGAGTCAATGAAACCCTGGAGAATGAAATCATGTCCAGCCCACATTTATGTCCCACCTGAATGTCTTGTTTCACTCAGATCTGCATCACGTTAAGGAAGTTCGGGGGTCTGATTGATGCTGACTTTCATTCAATTACGTTTGGGTGCCTCTGGTCAAATGACCTGTTCATATCATCAACAGAGAACACATCTGTACATTTTAATGCACAGTTATTGATTATTTGTTGAATTTAACCTATTGAGAGAACAAACAACATCAAATGTGGCCTGTGCGAAAGTTTTGGCTCATTTAATATTTTATGTAATATTTTTTCCAATAAGTATAAACCCAGTAAATAAACATGCAAAAAAGCCATGCTTAGGTTTCCTGTAGAAAATGTGTATTTTTTCACTTAGAAAATCAATAAAATGCAATTTCTCGAAGTGCCGTTTTAAATTAAACGTATTCATAGTTGTAATTCATGTTGAACAGAGACCGGGTAGAGATTGTTAGATGTGAATGCAAAGTTCTGTGCAAAACCTGAGACTTCATTTCTTTAATTTCAAGTCGGAACAGGACTCAAACAGCCATGCAAGAACTGTTAGACCATCAAAACATCAGATAAACAGCACTTAAAGCTTTGATCTCTGAGAGAGAGGAGAAGATCGAGCTGCTTCAGATCTGAAAACATCCACAGGTGTTTCTGTCCATCCTTCCACTGAGAGAAGACCACTCAGCACTGTGTGTCTGAAAGGATGTGTTGCTGTTGTTACTGCTGCTGGTGTTCTCAAAACAATGGACTGACCACCTCAGAGTCCAGGCCTCAACGTTTGGGATTAACTGGATTGTGAGGAGCAGAAAAGCAACTTCTAAGACTGAACTTTAGAGGTGTGGAAAAACATCCCTGCAGATTTCTTAAAAACTGAAAGCCAGTCTGAGAAAAGATCAGAAGCTGTAATAAAGGCAAATAGTGGACATCGTAAATACTGAAAACACTGATGTTTAGTTGTTGAGGTCGTTTTGACTGGAATTAAATTAGATGTAAGGCGATGTCTGCACAGCATTGCTGATGACATGGATAAAAATAGGTCTAGAGTATGTACGAATGTTTGTAGCTGCACCAATATACGCACACACACACACACACACACACACACACACACACACACACACACACACACACACACACACACACACACACACAGGTACAATCGCTTCATAAATACTGAATTACACATCCACCTGTGTTGATTCAGCCACCTGGAAAAAATTATTTTGTGTGTGTGTGTGTGTGTAGATGTGTGTGTGTGTGTGTGTGTGTGTGTGTGTGTGTGTGTGTGTGTGTGTGTGTGTCATTTGTGTCTGCTAGAATAAGATAAAGTTTTGTTGGGAGGTAAACAGGGCACAGTGTCTGAATGGCATGCATGGATGGGTTCCTTTATACTGAAGCAGTGCAAAAAGAGACAGAAGGAGAGAGAGAGAGAGAGAGAGAGAGAGAGAGAGAGAGAGAGAGTGAGTGAGTGAGTGAGTGAGTGAGTGAGTGAGTGAGTGAGTGAGTGAGTGAGTGAGTGAGTGAGTGAGGTACATGACCTTGTATCCTCAGTAACAAAGTCTGTAAAAAGTGGAAGTTTGCTGTGTATTCCGGGACGGGACAGAATCCCACACAAAGGATACAACACACTCAACACAGTAGTAGGAAAGCAACAGAAAGAAGGAAAGTGAAGGAACGGAGAGGTTTTTCCCTCTTCACACAGAATTACTACACAAGGTAGTGATTATGCATCTGCTTTGATCTGTATATGAAAGAAAACAGTACACAGACAAGCGAGAATGGGTCAGCGCTCACCTTTACCACAACTGCATCAGCAGAAATCCAACTTCCCATTCCTCAGCGAGCAACACATACAGAGAACTGGAATACGCCGTATTCTGCACATTTTAAAGCCCAGTTTCTACAGAGTCTTATAAACATTCTTTATGTTTGTTTCCAATAGGTTAGGTAGAGATAGATAGGTAGATAGATAGATAGATAGATAGATAGATAGATAGATAGATAGATAGATAGATAGATAGATAGATAGATAGATAGATAGATATTCACTGAGATAAAATCACTGTAATGCTTGTCCTTCTTGTGGCTTATTTTTTTATACATATATATTTCTGCAACAAAGTAGCTAAAACAAAGTGAAACAAAGTCAGAGCGAACTTGAGAGGTTGTACATGGATCACTGAGATTTGAATGAAATTGGTGAAAAAGACCCTAAATCTCAAATTGGTGTTTCAAAAAACTCGCTCAGTTTTGTCTGGGAGATTTAGAAGAGCTTTAAAGCCTCATGTTGGATTTGGCTGTCCTGCGGGGCTCTCTGGTTCAGATCAGCTGGAACCAATCAGATTCAGCTCATTCTATTTCAGTTTGAAAGGCTTTGTTTCAAGGCATCATTGGACAACTCATAACAACTGGAGTTGAGAGCCTGATAGGCTGAATCCCAGTGGACACGGAAGCCCCTAATGAACGAGCTGGAGGGGCTGTGACTCACAGCTCAGAATGAGAGGGGCTGCAGACAGGTAGAGATAGCAGCTCTAAAGCCCAGCTAATTACTGCAATTATAGAGCCACAGAATTATTTTCATAATTTTACTCTCCAGCAGGGGCGAACATCACCACACACACACACACACACACACACATATACACATATACATACATACACACACACACACGCACACACACACATATACACATATACATACATACACACACACACACACACACACGCACACACATATACATACACACACACACACGCACACACACACACACACACACACACACACACATACACACACACACTCAAACACACATGCATACACACACACACTCTCACACACACACACTCTCACACACACACATGCATACACACACTCAGACAAACACACACAGACACACACATGCATACACACACACATACACACACACTCACACACAGTCACACTCACACACGCATACACACACACACACAAACACACACACACACAGACACAAACACATGCATACACACACACTCACACACACACACACACACACAGACACAAACACATGCACACACACACACACACACACACACAGACACAAACACTTACACACAAACACACACACTCTGAATATGTTGACATACACACAGATGCACACACACACACTTATGGATATTAGCATTAAAAAAACCTATATTTTGATATGAAGGCAGGTGCTGACCTTCAAAGAAAAAATATTCAGTTCAGGGCCTCTGGAAACGTCTCCATTCACTAAACTGAACATTTCAGTATAGAGATCGTTGAGAGCTCATATGCTGACCTACATAATTCATAGTTTGAGAGCTATTTTTTCTAAGGTTTTAAATGCATAATGCACATAGACAGAGCAGGATAAGAGGAGAATGTAGGAGAAAGAGAGCAAGAGACTGAAGAGAGGAGAGAGAGAGAAAAAAAGAAAGTAAGAAAGACAGAGACTGAGGACTAAAGAGGGAGAGAGTAAGGAAAAAACAGTGAGAGACAGTGAGATGATAAAAGAGAAAGAGGTTAAGGAGTAAAAAGAAACCATGACAACTGCGTAACAAACTGTCAGAGTCTGGGTCTGCACATCATCAGTGGTAGGACCCTCTGGGGCACATGCCAGTAGACTGTATGATAAAAGATTTAGACCCTTTCTCTCTCAGTGCATTCACTGACCCCTCTGTCTGACCCCAGTCAAATTACTGTGTTTATTAAAAGGACTGGGACTAAAAGCACTGAACACACTCAGCCCAATAAGCAGGGCAGCACCAGGAGGTACAGAAGAGTTCCAGAAAGCAGTCGGAGACCAAGAAATTCAGACAGCTTTCTGGACAACAGACACACTCACAGTGAAGCAGGAGTCAATCTGGCAGGAAGGAATTGAAATACAACCTCTGAAAAAACAGCAGACATTTGAAAATTAGGCATATATCAATCCCGACATTCAAAAAGAAGAAAACTAGTTTGATCAGGAGTGATAAATATGCAAAAGAAGCTCTGGAAATTGTCCAATCAACAGCACAGAGATCCAAACAACACTAACATGCGGCTTCCTTACCGAGAAGCATTATGAACGTACACTCAGAACCACAAAGCTCACAAACAGCTGACTCTAATCGAGGAGTCAATCACAGCAAACCGGCTCTGGGAGAACTGGAACAAGCTTGAAAACAGAGACCGTGCAGACCTGGTGATACAGAACAGTGATATTTCAAAGCACCCTTGAGGAAAGTAGAGTCAAATGCAAATCCACAGCAAGGCCATATAAACAAAAAGAGCTAGAACTGGCTATCAAGGATAATCAGAACCCTTCAGACGTCTCAGTCACTGAGCAGGAACTGAAGGAGAAGACCTGTCACGTATTCCTCTGACCTTGACTCGCATAGGGACTCCATTTCCCAGAATCCCTTGGGAGATCATGGGACTGCTCAACTTTATCGCTCAAGCTTTCCCGAATGCTGATCTGTTTCACCTGTGTTATGATCTGTATTCACCTGGCATTCCTGCCTGTTCTGGATTATGGCGACGTGTTATACAGATATGCACCTGTAATATCTTCACCTGCTCTGAAATCTCTAGACTCTGTGTATCACGCTTCATTACTGGTGACCCCTACAACACCCATCGTTGTATGCTATAGGAAAAGGTTGGCTGGGCATCTCTGTCTGTCCGTCGGGAGACACACTGGCTTCTTTTTATCTATAAAGCGCTCACTGGCCATCTGCCATCGTACCTCACAGAAATGCTGAGTGTAAATAATGCAGTCTATCAGACTCGTTCCAGTGACTGGACCCTTCAGGTGCCGGGAGCTTTTACAGAGCTGGGGAAATCTGCTTTTAGCTACAGAACCAGCGAACTGGACTTCATTACAGGGAACTCGCTCGCTGGCGTCACATGAACATTTGAACCTTTTAATCTCTAACCACCTCCGTACAGCCTGACACTGCTTTAGTTGATTTTACTTCATTTTTAATATGAATTTTGGTATGTTTTAGCTGTGTCTTATTGTTTTCACTTTTCTTTTCTACTTTTATCGCTTTATTTTTATCATTCTTTTTATTTCTTTTATTATTGTCAATTTGTTGTCTTACATCTATTTCTTTTATTTCATTAATTTATGTTTTTTATTTATTTTATCCTTATCTGCTCTGGTACTTGATAAGCAGTTATTGTAACGCTGGGGAGACGCATGTGTGAAGAGAAGCGAGATTTATTGGGGGCAAGTCCAAAATCAGGGTCACAACACAACAAAAACAAACAATGTAAACATACAAAGACCAAACGAAGCATATGAAACAAAGACCAGCACGGCACTATGGAAAACACAGGGCTCAAATACAATGGGGATAACGATGGTTAACATGACACAGGTGGAAAACGGGTGGTTACAATCAGGGGTGGAGTCAAGAAACAAGGGGGCAGACAAAGAAAGCACATGGACAAGTAAACAAAAGCACATGGAATACTGAAACCAAAACAAAAGCACATGGACAGGACTGGGAGGGGCCATTCGTGACAGTTATATTGTCATTTTAATCGTTTATTGATTGATTTATTTAGTTTATTGGTGTCTTCTTCTTATTAAATTTTACTTAATTATAGCATTTGATTTATTTTTTTACTGTAGAACTTCTCAATCCCTGATTCCTGTATTACTCCCTCAATGCATTTCGAGTTGAAATAAAGGTGGATTGATTGATAGATTGATAGGACTTGCATAGATTAGAATATAAGCCTGGGCTTTTGACTAGTATAGTTGTGAGCTATTGCTTCTGCTGTAGAACTACTGAGTGTTTCTCCATTGTGATTCCAGTTGCCCTTGTTGTTAATCGGATTCGATTTCTGACCGTTGCCATTTCTCTCTGCCCTTCTGGTTATGTTTGCACTGTTTAGCCTTTCTACTGTTTTGGATTTGACACACGCCTGTGATTCTTACCAGTCCCTTTGCTATTAAAGCCCCATCTCTTGGTTTTTACCACACGTGTCTGAACTGGTCTGTCATCCCAGAGGGAAGAAATTCTTTCTTAAGATTGTCTCGAAGAAATAAAGCTGATCTCAATATTACATCATGGGAAGATCACTGATTTCTCAACTGTTTCTCCTAAACCTCCTCAGGAGAATGAACATCAGCGTTTCACTGTGAGAAGTCCGGGTGATGAAGGAGAACAGTGTGAGTTCTCCTTCCGCACTGACAGGCTGCAGAAAGAGTTCTGTGATCTAGAACAGAGTTATATAAGGAAACAATGCGATCTCACACTTTTCTTATGGAGATATCATTCAGCTGAGATTGGGTGTGGATTGAGACGAGTCAGATACTAAAGCGTTAAGCCACACGTGCGACAACATTTTGATCAAAGTGAGAAAGTCTGAGATTTCATTCTTTCAGAAACAGGCGAAAATGGCTTGGATCTCACTCTGACTTCACACTGGGCTTAACCACGTCTAAGATAAGAACCTGAGGATGAAGAGCAGATCTCATTTAGAATCCTTCTGTCCTCTGGGATGTTACGAGATAAAAGAAAGCATGTGGGCCTTCACTCATCCTGAATGAAATGAGAAAATGTTCTAAATTTCAACCAGCTTTTCTGATATGATTTGACTCTGAAATCTGGAATCATTGTCTAATAATATTTTTATGTCTAAAATGGAGATAAATTTGACCCTAATGATTACCGAGGCATCTGTGTAGACGGACCATCACGGCCTCCTCACCATCACCAATCCACTCACCTGTTCATTTGTGCCAACTGCAACACCCTCAGTTACATCACTGCGCCATCCAGATGTACCAGCATTGAGATAGGATGGGACCGTTTCAGCTCAGTCCCACTTTTCATAAAGACTCAGTCAGAGACCGCCTCAGTCAGTGACTGCCTCAGTCAGAGACCGCCTCTACCAGTGCAGTTTCTAAAGCTTTACCATCCAGTCTTCAGACAGAGATCCTCTTAGCTTCTATTTGGTATTTAGCTTATTAAACTGTAAACACTGTCTGACCAGAGGAGGACGGGTCTCCCCTTGAGAGTCTTGGTTCCTCCCAAGGTTTCTTCCTCCAGACTGAGGGAGTTTTTCCTCGCCACTATCGCCTCTGGCTTGCTCACTGGGGGATTATATGTTATGACTGTATGTTTTCAAACTTCTGTAAAGCTGCTTTGTGACAACATTGTTGTAAAAAGCACCATACAAATATATACTTGAATTGAATTGAACTGGGAGCTGAGCCATACGGCAAAGCTCTCCGTTTACCAGTCGGTCCACATCCCGACCCTCACCTATGGTCATGAGCTGTGGGTAATGACCGAAAGAATGACATCGCGAATACAGGTGGCGGAAATGAGCCTCTTCATCGGGTGGCGGGCTACATAATATTTGATAGGGTGAGGAGCTCGGTCATCCAGGAGGAGCTCGGAGTAGAGCAACTACTCCTCCGCATTGAGAGGAGCCAGCTGAGGTGGTTTGGGCATCTGATTCGGATGCCTCCTGGACGCCTCCCTGTGGGGGGTGTACCAGGCACAGCCTACCAGGATATGGCCCCGGGGTCGTCCTAGGACCTGCTGGAGGGATTACCTCTCCAAGTTGGCCTGGGAGCGGCTTGGGGTCCCTGGGAATGAGCTGGAGGAAGTTGCAGGGGACAGGGTCATCTGGGATTCTCTGCTCTCCCAACTGCTACCGCGACCCGATCTGGATTAAGCGGTGAACGACGATGATGATGATGATGATGAATTGAACTGTGTGAACAGTAATCTGGTAAATTAATGCACAGCATCTCAAATTCTAGATGTTTAAACTTCCTTACTCAGCACAATGTCAAGCTACCACACCACTGATCATATTTACGCCCTACACGCCCTAATCGAAAAACATCCTGTCCAAAATAAAACTGACATGTTTGCATGTTTTATAGACTTTACAATGGCTTTTCATTCCATTCTGCACCGAGGATTATTTCACAACTTTATTGAAAGCGGAGAGGGAATAAAACATACAATCCAATTAAACTGAGGTGCACAGGAAATAGGTGCGGAATAAAACTGACAATAAAAAAAACTCTCACAGGAATGTGGAGATAGAAATGGCTGCTGTTTAAGCCCAACACTATTTATTATTTATATTAGTGAACAGACAAACAGGTCAGAGGAGTCTACAGCTCCTGGTCTCACTCTGCATGACTCAGAGATTAATTTCCTGCACTATGCAGATGCAGGACATATTTACAACACAGTGAACCCCACATCATTATAAAGCCCTGCAGTACAAAGAGTGGAACAAAGACAGAAGCTCCTCACTCAGTTGATCCTGAGTTCAACACTTCCCAACACCCCACTAACACTCACTACAGGCTCAGGCTTAGAACACACCAGCAAACCAATTAGAGTCAACCAAAATACAGCATATATCACCTGAGTGAAACTCACAGAGTAAACTGCAGTATTATCTGGCCCTAAAACATCAGTACAGCATTGCAGATTACCTGAGCACCTGTCCCAACACTGAGAGGCCAGCATGGTCAATGGACTGTGAGTATTATGGTTTTAGATGTGGTCACTGTCCCTCAGACTGCACCACTCTTTATGCACCACTCCTAGAATTTTTGGCAGCTTCTCTGTATACATATATACATGTGTGTGTGTGTGTGTGTGTGTGTGTGTGTGTGTGTGTGTGTGTGTATGTATATACATATTACAGAGAGAAAAGAGAGAAATTGAGTGTATGTAGAGAGAGAGACTGGAGAGAGAAGAGAGGGAGTGTATGTAGAGAGAGAGAGTGGAGAGAGAAGAGAGAGATGGAATGTGTGTAGAGAGAGAGTGGAGAGAGGGAGTGTATGTAGAGAGACTGGAGAGAGAGAGAGAGAGAGAGAGAGAGAGAGAGTGGAGAGAGAGAGAGAGAGAGAGAGAGGAGAGAGAGAGAGAGAGAGTGGAGAGAGAGAGAGAGAGAGAGAGGGTGAGAGAAAGAGAGAGAGAGAGAGAGAGAGTGGAGAGAGAGAGAGAGAGAGAGAGTGGAGAGAGAGAGAGAGAGAGTGGAGAGAGAGAGAGAGAGAGTGGAGAGAGAGAGAGAGAGAGAGAGAGGGTGAGAGAAAGAGAGAGAGAGGTGCCACTGTTAAAACAAGCTCTTGAAATATGATCAAAATTTAGGTCTTATAGTGAGAGAAACATATGAAATAACTCAAGAAAATAATTATTAGATTGATAACAACCATTGTTGTACGTTTTTTCTCATATTTTTACTAAATCCTTTGAGAAAACACCAAAAGAAGAAATCAAAGTTCTGCAGACTGACAGAGAGGCTAACTGCTGGCTGAATTCAGAGCAGAAGACTAAAGAGAGGAGAAAGGGAAAAAGAGCTTCAGATACGACGATATAAATCACACAGCAAGGTAGGATCTACTGCTGAACTATAAAAACACTGTCTAAAAGCTGAAAACTGAAAAAACAAGAAGCTCAAACTCGTGAAGTGTAAGAGTGCTCAGGCAAAGAAAAACCCTAAAAGAGAACCCAGACACTCTGTACACAGACTGCATCCGTCTTTACGGCAAGAGGATTAAAAACAACCTGATCTGCCACGCTGCTGCCCGTCTGCATGGAAATCTGCAGACACTACAAATTCAACTTTAAAGAGAGCATCGGCTCAGGAGGAAGACTCACTGTCTGCACAGACGAAAACCTGGACACTGATAACCCTGTACTGACCATCACCTACTACACTAAGGGCACAGTGTTAGTGCAGGCAAACGAGATCAGCCTGGACTCATTTGAGGAGATCTTTTCCCAGCTGAAGACTAAGGTGGAGAGAGAGGCAGTCGGCACCACTGTGGACAGTACAGACTGAGGAAGATGATGCGGAGGCTCAGCCCTCACTGCCCACTACAGCCCTGCCCCTTACCCCCTCTGACAGGCAGCTAGAGAGAGAGTCTGGCTCTGCTGGAGCTCAATGAACAGACACAGACCAGACTCTCGGACAGCAACACCAACAGCCCCATCCAGCAGCTCCGGGCAGAGGTCAAGCGGCTAAAGAAGGAGAGCCAGGCCAGCATAGTCAAGCTCAGAGAGAGCCTGAGAGAGTTACAGCAGGAAAACCACAGCCTATGAGCACAGATAACCTTAAAGAAGAAGGAGCAACAAAGGAGAGAACCTTGATAACATAGCTACAAGACATTAAAGAACAGCTCCAGAACACAAGACCCTGCACTTCAGCTTCCACACACACACCTTCCAACACAGACAAATCCCCCAAGCACAGAAAAGCTTAGATCCCCTAACTCACCAGACTCACATGAGGAAGCAGCGCACAGTGAAACTCCGCCTGACACGCAGACACCTCCTGCTGATCCCTGCAGACCACTACAGTCAAACCAGCAGAGCAGAGAATTCATGTGGTTCTTCTAATGGACTCGAACAGGAAGTTCCTGGAGCCTCAGAAGCTCTTCCCTGGACACCAGGTAACAGCGAAACGCTGCAGCACCATCAGCCTGGCCCACCAGCTTCTGAAGAAGGAGACCCTCAGGGCCCCCAGTGCATCATCATCCACACAGGCATCCATGGAGCAACGCTGCTGAGGCTGTGCGAAGAGGGGCAGAGAGAGCCAGCGTGGAGTTCCTAGAGAGCCGTATTGTGATCTCCACTGTGCTAGCATGTTCCGACACACCCCCCATGTCATTAGTGGCATTAACATGGAGATCAGCACAGGATGTGCCATCCTACCAAACATCCATCTGGCCTTCCACCCCACCATCACACATTTATTTATGTTTACATTTATGGCATTTAGCAGAGGCTCTTATCCAGAGCGACTTACAACTTGATCATTTTACACAGGTAGGCCAAGGCAGTGTTAGGAGTCTTGCCCAAGGACTCTTATTGGTATAGTGTAGGGTGCTTCCCCTGGTGGGGGATCAAACCACAGTCTACAGCATAGAAGACAAAGGTGTTAACCACTAGACTACACCAACCACGACGGGTGCCATCTACACAAGGACAGCATCTGAATCTTTGCGAAGATGCTTAAAGATGCAGCCCCGGGCCGCAACACCACTACAGGCTTCACACCACCTGTAGGAATCCTCAGACCACCTCCCCAGTACATGCCCAAGTATGCCCTGTTCTCACCTGTAAGGCACAGCAGGCCCTGGGCTCCTCCTGTTCACCCTCCTGCCACGCCCCCCACAGCCCCACATACACATACCTGCTGCTCTATGCCCCCCACCAAGAAAGAAAAGCTGAAAGCATCAACTGTGAGGAGGCAAACGTCACAGAGTTATGCTGCAGTGGCGGCTCAGAGATTCTGGAGGATCCTTGGTGTGGTACAGAGGAGACCTGGCCAACCAAATTACAGCTGTAAAATTTGGAAAATCACATGCTGGCTAAAAATTCATAAAGAAATTGGCCTATCAGAGACAGAGGAGTTTACACCCCTCCTATTGAATCCCCTTATTATGACGAGGAGTACCTAAACAATCTCCACACAGAGATCAGCGATGTCCAGGCCCAGGGAAACATGCTACTGTGTGAAGACTTCAATGCACGAACTGGAACTAAATATGACTATGCAGACACAAAGCTCTCTGTACCTCACACTAACCCTCAAATGTAGAAACAACCACGACTGCACCGTAAATAAGAGCAGCCAACAGCGCATCTCTGTCGAGCCTCAGGTCTGCACAGACTTAACGGCAGGATCAGAGGGACTCTTTAGTGAGGTTCATGTATCGTTCACCTCATGGAGCTGGTGTAGTTGATTATGCTATCACTGACATCGATCCCTCCTTCATCAACGCATTCACTGTCTGACATCAAACTCCTCTATCAGACCATAACTAAATTAATGTGTATCTAAAATGGTCAAATAAACCTCAGCAGAGCCCAGTACGCTGGCCACAGTCCACAGGACTTACAGATGGGCTACGGATAGCTCTGAGAAATTCATGCATGCACTCCAATCAGTTCCTGTATCTAACAAAATCACTAACTTCATTAACACCCACTTTGAAAATAATAAGCAGCATGTTAACCTTGCTGTGAATCAAATCAACAGCATCTGGAGAGATAAAAGAGATAGAGGGAGTGTATGTAGAGAGAGAGAGAGTGGAGAGAGAAGAGAGAGATGGAGCGCATGTAGAGATAGAGAGAGTGGAGAGAGAAGAGAGAGAGGGAGCGCATGTAGAGATAGAGAGAGTGGAGAGAGAAGAGAGAGATGGAGCGCATGTAGAGATAGAGAGAGAGGAGAGAGGAGACAGAGATGGAGTGTGTGTAGAGAGAGAGAGAGTGGAGAGAGGAAAGAGAGAGGGAGTGTATGTAGAGAGAGAGGGAGTGGAGAGAGAAGAGAGAGAGGGAGTGTGTGTAGAGATAAAGAGAGTGGAGAGAGAAGAGAGAGAGGGAGTGTGTGTAGAGATAGAGAGAGTGGAGAGAGAAGAGAGAGATGGAGCGCATTTAGAGATAGAGAGAGTGGAGAGAGAAGAGAGAGATGGAGCGCATGTAGAGATAGAGAGAATGGAGAGAGGAGAGAGAGATGGAGTATGTAGAGATAGAGAGAGTGGAGAGAGAAGAGAGAGAGGGAGTGTATGTAGAGAGAGAGAGTGGAGAGAGAAGAGAGAGAGGGAGTGTGTGTAGAGAGAGAGAGTGGAGAGAGAAGAGAGAGGGAGTGTGTGTAGAGATAGAGCGAGTGGAGAGAGAAGAGAGAGAGGGAGTGTGTGTAGAGATAGAGAGAGTGGAGAGAGAAGAGAGAGATGGAGCGCATGTAGAGATAGAGAGAGTGGAGAGAGAAGGGAGAGATGGAGCGCATGTAGAGATAGAGAGAGTGGAGAGAGAAGAGAGAGATGGAGCGCATGTAGAGAGAGAGAGAGTGGAGAGAGAAGAGAGAGAGATGGAGTGTGTGTAGAGAGAGAGAGTGGAGAGAGAAGAGAGAGATGGAGCGCATGTAGAGATGGAGAGAATGGAGAGAGGAGAGAGAGATGGAGTATGTAGAGATAGAGAGAGTGGAGAGAGAAGAGAGAGAGGGAGTGTATGTAGAGAGAGAGAGTGGAGAGAGAAGAGAGAGAGGGAGTGTATGTAGAGAGAGAGAGTGGAGAGAGAAGAGAGAGAGGGAGTGTGTGTAGAGAGAGAGAGTGGAGAGAGAAGAGAGAGAGGGAGTGTGCGTAGAGATAGAGAGAGTGGAGAGAGAAGAGAGAGATGGAGTGCATGTAGAGAGAGAGAGAGAGGAGAGAGAAGAGAGAGGGAGTGTGTGTAGAGATAGAGAGAGTGGAGAGAGAAGAGAGAGATGGAGTGTGTGTAGAGAGAGAGAGTGGAGAGAGGAAAGAGAGAGGGAGTGTATGTAGAGAGAGAGGGAGTGGAGAGAGAAGAGAGAGAGGGAGCACGTGTAGAGATAGAGAGAGAGGAGAGAGGAGAGAGAGATGGAGCGCATGTAGAGAGAGAGAGAGAGTGGAGAGAGAAGAGAGGGATGGAGCGCATGTAGAGATAGAGAGAGAGGAGAGAGGAGAGAGAGATGGAGTATGTAGAGATAGAGAGAGTGGAGAGAGAAGAGAGAGAGGGAGTGTATGTAGAGAGAGACAGAGTGGAGAGAGAAGAGAGAGAGGGAGTGTATGTAGAGATAGAGAGAGTGGAGAGAGAAGAGAGAGGGAGTGTATGTAAAGAGAGAGAGTATGGAGAGAGAAGAGAGAGAGGGAGCGCATGTAGAGATAGAGAGAGAGGAGAGAGAAGAGAGAGAGGGAGTGTGTGTAGAGATAGAGAGAGTGGAGAGAGAAGAGAGAGAGGGAGCGCATGTAGAGAGAGAGAGAGTGGAGAGTGGAGAGAGAAGAGAGAGATGGAGCGCATGTAGAGATAGAGAGAGAGGAGAGAGGAGAGAGAGATGGAGCGCATGTAGAGATAGAGAGAGTGGAGAGAGAAGAGAGAGAGGGAGTGTATGTAGAGATAGAGAGAGAGAGTGGAGAGAGGAGAGAGAGATGGAGTGTATGTAGAGATAGAGAGAGTGGAGAGAGAAGAGAGAGGGAGTGTGTGTAGAGGTAGAGAGAGTGGAGAGAGGAGAGAGAGAGGGAGCGCATGTAGAGATAGAGAGAGTGGAGAAAGAAGAGAGAGAGGGAGTGTATGTAGAGATAGAGAGAGTGGAGAAAGAAGAGAGAGGGAGTGTGTGTAGAGGTAGAGAGAGTGGAGAGAGGAGAGAGAGAGGGAGCGCATGTAGAGATAGAGAGAGTGGAGAAAGAAGAGAGAGGGAGTGTGTGTAGAGAGAGAGGGAGTGTATGTAGAGAGAGAGAGAGAGAGAGAGAGAGTGGAGAGAGGAGAGAGAGATGGAGTATGTAGAGATAGAGAGAGTGGAGAGAAGAGAGAGAGTGAGTGTATGTAGAGAGAGAGAGAGTGGAGAGAGAAGAGAGAGAGGGAGTGTGTGTAGAGAGAGAGAGAGTGGAGAGAGAAGAGAGAGAGGGAGTGTATGTAGAGAGATAGAGTGGAGAGAGAAGAGAGAGAGGGAGTGTGCGTAGAGATAGAGAGAGTGGAGAGAGAAGAGAGAGGGAGTGTGCGTAGAGATAGAGAGAGTGGAGAGAGAAGAGAGAGAGGGAGCGCATGTAGAGAGAGAGAGAGTGGAGAGAGGAGAGAGAAGAGAGAGAGGGAGTGTGTGTAGAGATAGAGAGAGTGGAGAGAGAAGAGAGAGATGGAGCGCATGTAGAGATAGAGAGAGAGGAGAGAGGAGAGAGAGATGGAGCGCATGTAGAGATAGAGAGAGTGGAGAGAGAAGAGAGAGAGGGAGTGTATGTAGAGATAGAGAAAGTGGAGAGAGGAGAGAGAGGGAGTGTGTGTAGAGAGAGAGAGAGTGGAGAGAGAAGAGAGAGAGGGAGTGTGTGTAGAGATAGAGAGAGAGAGTGGAGAGAGGAGAGAGAGATGGAGTGTATGTAGAGATAGAGAGAGTGGAGAGAGAAGAGAGAGGGAGTGTGTGTAGAGATAGAGAGAGTGGAGAGAGGAGAGAGAGAGGGAGCGCATGTAGAGATAGAGAGAGTGGAGAAAGAAGAGAGAGGGAGTGTGTGTAGAGAGAGAGGGAGTGTATGTAGAGAGAGAGAGAGAGAGAGAGAGAGTGGAGAGAGGAGAGAGAGATGGAGTATGTAGAGATAGAGAGAGTGGAGAGAAGAGAGAGAGTGAGTGTATGTAGAGAGAGAGAGTGGAGAGAGAAGAGAGAGAGGGAGTGTGTGTAGAGAGAGAGAGAGTGGAGAGAGAAGAGAGAGAGGGAGTGTATGTAGAGAGATAGAGTGGAGAGAGAAGAGAGAGAGGGAGTGTGCGTAGAGATAGAGAGAGTGGAGAGAGAAGAGAGAGGGAGTGTGCGTAGAGATAGAGAGAGTGGAGAGAGAAGAGAGAGGGAGTGTGCGTAGAGATAGAGAGAGTGGAGAGAGAAGAGAGAGATGGAGCGCATGTAGAGAGAGAGAGAGTGGAGAGAGAAGAGAGAGAGGGAGTGTATGTAGAGAGAGAGAGAGTGGAGAGAGAAGAGAGAGAGGGAGTGTGCGTAGAGATAGAGAGAGTGGAGAGAGAAGAGAGAGATGGAGCGCTTGTAGAGAGAGAGAGAGTGGAGAGAGAAGAGAGAGAGGGAGTGTGTGTAGAGAGAGAGAGAGTGGAGAGAGAAGAGAGAGAGGGAGTGTGTGTAGAGAGAGAGAGAGTGGAGAGAGAAGAGAGAGATGGAGCGCATGTAGAGAGAGAGAGAGTGGAGAGAGAAGAGAGAGAGGGAGTGTATGTAGAGAGAGAGAGAGTGGAGAGAGAAGAGAGAGAGGGAGTGTATGTAGAGAGAGAGAGAGTGGAGAGAGAAGAGAGAGAGGGAGTGTGTGTAGAGAGAGAGAGAGTGGAGAGAGAAGAGAGAGAAGGAGTGTATGTAGAGAGAGAGAGAGTGGAGAGAGAAGAGAGAGGGAGTGTGTGTAGAGATAGAGAGAGTGGAGAGAGAAGAGAGAGATGGAGCGCATGTAGAGAGAGAGAGAGTGGAGAGAGAAGAGAGAGAGGGAGCGCATGTAGAGAGAGAGAGAGTGGAGAGAGAAGAGAGAGAGGGAGCGCATGTAGAGAGAGAGAGAGTGGAGAGAGAAGAGAGAGAGGGAGCGCATGTAGAGAGAGAGAGAGTGGAGAGAGAAGAGAGAGAGGGAGTGTATGTAGAGAGAGAGAGAGTGGAGAGAGAAGAGAGAGAGGGAGTGTATGTAGAGAGAGAGAGAGTGGAGAGAGAAGAGAGAGAGGGAGTGTGTGTAGAGAGAGAGAGAGTGGAGAGAGAAGAGAGAGGGAGTGTGTGTAGAGAGAGAGAGAGTGGAGAGAGAAGAGAGAGAGGGAGTGTATGTAGAGAGAGAGAGAGTGGAGAGAGAAGAGAGATGGAGTGTGTGTAGAGAGAGAGAGAGTGGAGAGAGAAGAGAGAGGGAGTGTGTGTAGAGAGAGAGAGAGTGGAGAGAGAAGAGAGAGAGGGAGTGTATGTAGAGAGAGAGAGAGTGGAGAGAGAAGAGAGAGGGAGTGTGTGTAGAGAGAGAGAGAGTGGAGAGAGAAGAGAGAGGGAGTGTGTGTAGAGAGAGAGAGAGTGGAGAGAGAAGAGAGAGGGAGTGTGTGTAGAGAGAGAGAGAGTGGAGAGAGAAGAGAGAGAGGGAGCGCATGTAGAGAGAGAGAGAGTGGAGAGAGAAGAGAGAGGGAGTGTGTGTAGAGAGAGAGAGAGTGGAGAGAGAAGAGAGAGGGAGTGTGTGTAGAGAGAGAGAGAGTGGAGAGAGAAGAGAGAGAGGGAGCGCATGTAGAGAGAGAGAGAGTGGAGAGAGAAGAGAGAGAAGGAGAGAATGAGAGAAGGAGAGAATGAGAGAATGAGAGAATGAGAGAATGAGCATACACATAACATTCACTTGGTTGACGTCAGTCTCTCACACATTGTCCTTTGAATTGCTGGACGAGCAGCAGGCCAGGGAGGTTGACAGAATTTAGTCTGACCCCACATTCACACGGTGAGGTCATCCATACTCACGTAATCAGACTCTCTGAGAGGACAGATGCTCTGTACACTACAGAGGGCCAACAGGCCAAGAGCGGAACTAAACCCTCGGAAACATTATTACAGTCAGTACCCAGTAAAACCCAGCTCTCATTACAGGGAGAGGGAGATCAGAGAGAGGGAGCGAGAGACTAAGAGTGAGAGAGTGACAGAAAGACGGAGAGAGACAGAGGAGAGAAAGAGAGTGACAGAGAATGGCTCCTTTCACATAAGAGGAGGGAAATGGCTCCATTACCTTTAAATAAATCACTCTCTTCTCTGGCTTCATTCTTTCTTTTCTCACTTCATTGCTCCATTTCATGAATTATTGCTGCTGTGCGCCGTCGCTATGCTAATACTCACCCAGCACTGTTCTTGAACATCTATACATTTCCCACAGCATGGAGAACAGGCAGCAGACGTTGTTGTCTAAGCGCAGCAGGGCAGCGTGGTGCTCAAACGAGCTCAGGAGAAGATCCATAATTTAACACACTCTTGATGTTCCTCTGTCTCAGAACTGGAGCGGTGGGATAGATCGCGAAGGCTTATCAACCTTTGCATTCTCTTCATGTGCTGATTTTATTTGTGAGCGATGTGCGTGCTGCGTAATTTGTGGCCGTCCAGCTCTGGTATGAAATATGCAACGTGTCCAGTGAAGGTGATGACAGAGGTCTGCAACCCAAATGTTTAGGAAAAGCCGTTTAGTCTACTTGACAAAAATCAAACCACAACATTTTGTTTATTTTACCATCCTGGCTGTAAATATGTCTCAGTGCATGCTAATGTACTGGTTTAGGCTATAAAATTTTATATATACACGAAAAAGTTGACTCACTTCGCTCTGCGTGAAGCAGCTATGGCTGTTTTTCTCACATCTCTGGCAGGATACTTTTCCAAAAGTGGAACAGTTCCTTGACAATTTCCTCCAATCTTCGATTTTTATGAGGATGAAGTTACTTCTCATTCGCCAGCTTCTGGTTTGGATTTTCCCGTTCCACCTTAAATTGCGCCTGAGGTGCCAGAATGTAACAGTTGCACCATTTAAGGTGGAGCGGGACAATTTAAACAAGAAGCTGACTTCATCTTGGCGACTTTTTGGTGTTTGACAGTTTCACGCTGCAGATTAAACGTATCAAGAGGCCAGTTGGAGTGACTACAAATGCAAATAAGTCAATTAATCTCCAAATGATCAATGTTCATCTTACATCTTTCTCTTTGTCTACGTTACCATGGTGACCAATAGTCTGTGCGCCAACCTTCAGGGTTAAAGGGTGAATTAGCAGTTCTACATTAACTCCACTGTTTAAGCCCATTTATGGTTGAAAGAGGCAAGATAATGTGCTTGGAGTGAGACGGGCCATGTTGGTAACATGGTGTATGTGTCCTGCAGTGTAGGAGGAAATGTTTCAACCAAAGAAATAGAAAAAAAAATGTAAACAGAAATTTATTTTATTTAATATCATTTTTTTTACAAAGATACTTTTTAAAAATTATTATTGGTCACTGAGGTTGAGTCTAATCAGATATGGAGCACATATGGAGCTTGACCTCAGTGTTGTAACCAAACTTCATATCCACAAGACAGTAGCTAAATATGTTCTTAAAAACAGCCAACAGGATGTTTTTGGTACTGTAAGACTGATATTAGGTAAATGACCTCTGTTTTGATTGGTTGTCCTGAATTGTGCCTCATGCAAGCATTCAGAGGTGAAACACTCCTTAGGAATTCGGCTTGATGGGCCATGGGTGGGGCTAAACAGTGGTAGACTGACCAGGCAGGAATATGTAAATGAGTTGGTTCTCCTGACATCACAAAAACAATTCAAAATGAGCTGTTTATTTTTTTGGTTCCGTTTCTGTTCCACGTTTCAATGTTTATATCCCAGCTAGATTTTTTTTTCCCCTAAAAACGTTCTAAAACTATTACACAAACGTTCTATTAATGTTTTCAGCACGAAGGTTGTTTTTGTTGCTGTTCTTCCCTAAAACAGTATCACATAACATAACATCTGTGGCCCTGACAGCGTCCTCAAAACAGGTTGCAGTTAAAATGTTATATCTTAACATGGAACCTTATAGGAACATTATTTGAAACGCAAAACATCCTTAAAACGTTCTATGAGCATTAGATTAATGGTTTTCACTATACATTATTAATACTTGTAGGTAACGTTAGTCAAAGCTATGGGAACATTCCCTACTAGCTGGGATGTGTCTTCAAACTCCTTTATTTAAAAGAAGTGAAGGAAATTTGGTTTTACATGATATGGGCTCTTTCAATCTAGTTACTAAATCGAATATTTTCACATCACTGAACTTATTCCTAGATGTTAGATACTCATTTTAAGTAACTGTATCCACACACACACACACACACACACACACACACACACACACACACACACACACACACACACACACACGCACGCACATCTTCTAAGCCACTTCACCTTCTGGGTGGTGCTGGAGTCTATCCCAGTGGTCATCAGGTGAAAGGCAGGATACACCCTGGACAGGTCGCCAGTCCATCACAGGTCAGACAGACACATTCACTCAAACCTATGGACAATTTAGTATGTCCAATTGTCCTGATTGCATGTCTTTGGACAGTTGGTGGGAAAGCGGAGAACCCGGAGGAAACCCACGCAGACACAGGGAGAACATGCAAACTGCACGCAGAGAGGACCCTGGTCACCCGGCCGGGGAATCGAACCCTTGCTATGAGGCAACAGCGCAAACCCTCCACACCACCGTGCCGCCCTGTATTCATATGCAGTAGCGTTTTTTTTCTTTTATTGGCAAGTCATTTTTTTCTTGTTTCTGCCAATAGAAAGACAATTTCTCTGGATAAAATTACTCAGAACAAGTAACAAACATCTAGGAATAAGTTAAACAATCATTGTGCTCTTGCAACAGTTTCATAATGAGAAATGTGAGATAGATTGACTAGATTTAAGATCTTTTCACTTGCCAAGATATTATTGCTGTGACTAAATCACCCCACATATGATCATCTCACTGTACTTTCATTTTATATGTGTGTGTAAGTGTGTGTCTCCTGGCTCGGTTAATAGCCATGATAGCCAAGAATAAATATATGTGGGTCACTTTCCTAATAGACCCACCACAGCACGATCATTTGATTGCTGCTGGCTGATCATCTGTGGGCAAGTGTGAGCACATGTGAGTGTGTATATGTGTGTGTATGTGTTTGTGTGTGTGTATGTGTGTGTGTGTGTGAGTGTGTGAGAGAGAAAGGCACACCAGTAGCTCATTATATGTAGAAGATAAAAAAGAAAAGAAAATGCAAACCTCTCAGCTGGATAATGACAGCCGCGCCACACATTCCTGGCCCTGTGATTGGTTGCCACTATTGGACCCTCCAAGCTCACTTTACAAGAACAAGCAGATAAAGGTATGTTCAAGGGGAACGAGGGGATAAATAAATAAATAAGTTAACTGAAATCTCTGCAGAGGCATCGGGGATTGAAGACTGCAGCAGAGAAGGCTTGTCGCTTCCCCGCTGCTCGCTGAATTAGTTTAAACATTAAAGGCCAATTTGAGCCGCGGCTCGCGGAGCTGACGCTGCTTGAGCCCAATCACTGCGCATTAATGCAGGGCCTCCAGAAGCCTTAACCTCATTAGTCATAAGCAGTGACAAATAAGCCTGGGCAGCGTAGCATCACCGCATGGCCTCTGTCTCACTCAGGAGATGGTTTCACTCTGGAGTCTATAGATTATTTGTGAGAGTGTGTGTGTTTGTGTGTGCAAGAAAAAGGAAAGAAATTAGATAGGTGGTGGTGGTGGTGGTGGTGGTGGTGTAGGAGGGGTTGTGGGTTTGGGCTCTGGGGGTTGGCAGAGAGATATCACAAATATTTTGTTCCTAGTCTAAAGGTTTCAAATACATATTCCCCTAAGTCATAATTACAAGTCGGATCTTCATAAACGATTTTGATCACCAAGTTTTCAATTTTTTTACACCTGACGCTTTAATCATAGGAGGGCTGCAGTGGACGATGGAAGATAAGGGCAGCTTTCGATCAGTTGCTGGTGGCTACTGTGGGCAAAAAGCAGGTTTGACTGGATCACGTGGTCAAGTCACATACAATGTAATGGAATGAGAGCAGGTGTAAACCAGTCCTTTGACAACATACGCCAAATGTATTTATTATTATTACATGAGGCAGAACTATTTCAATGTGGAGGTCAGGGGACACTAACTATATTCGTAATATACTCCAATCAGAATTGGGAGGATTACCTATCAATAAATTAGGTGGCACATTTAGTAGCGCTGGCAAGAAGGGCCTGGGTTCAGTTCCCCAGTCGGGGAACTTTCTGTGTGGAGCTTGCATGTCTCCTCTGAGTGCTCCAGTTTCCTCCCATAATCCAAAGACATGCAGTCAGGCCAACTGGACAGGCTAAATTGCCCCTAGGTGTGAGTGTGGATGTATATGTCTGTATGTCTGCCCTGTGATGGACCGGTGACCTGTCCAGGGAATAGAATAATACTGCAAAATTAGACCTCTGCATTTAACCCATCCGTGCAGTGAAGCACCCACATGCACACTGGGGGTTAGGTGTCTTGCTCAAGGCACTTCAGTCATGGACTACCAGCCGAGGGGATCGAACCAGGTTCCCTAAGCTCCAGCCCATGACTGCCCCAGGGTATAGCCTGTCTCGTGCCCAATGATCATTGGGATGGGCTCCAGTACCCCTTGCGTCTCAGATTAGATTAGAAAATATGTGTTAATAAATGTAATCTGTAACCTAATCCATGGGATTACTGTATTAAAGTAATCTGATTACATTACCTTTTTACTTGCCTTTTCTGTTTAGGTGTTTAGTTTGAAAATATGAAATGTTCAGACAGAATTTTCTTGTATCAAAACTATACACACTAGATACACACCAGATATATCTATCTATCTATATGTATAGATATTAGGGGTGCGGGAAAAACTTGATTCTTAGAAGCATCGCGATGCGGACGTGAACGATTCTGAATCAATTCATAAATGTCAAAAATCAATTTTCTAAATATTTCATTTGTAATGTTGATGGATCGTAAAAAGCAGAACTTGGGAGAGGGTAAGTGCAGTGCTAGGGCAGTCTGTGACGGCACATAACAAAAACACAACTGGATGAGCGAGAAACCTGACCGGCTCCCTCTGCATCAAAGCCAAGTAAGGTCAGGAGCCACAACCCAAATGTTTAGAAGAGACATTTTGTCCTTTCAAGAAAGTCAAACCACCTTAGGAGACGTTTAATGTCCAGTATGTCTCGGTGTGTGCTGATGCCCTAGTATAGGCTAAAAAATATAAATAAAAATGCAGACTTGCTTCACTCTGCTTTAGCTTTAGCTCAGCTATAGCTGTTTTACTCCCCTTTCCATCAGGGAACTCTTCCTCAGAAGTAGAGCAGCTTATAGTAAAATGTCTCTCAATGTTCGGCTGTTACGAGGCTGAAGTCACTCCTTGTTCGAATGTTTCTATTCCACCTTAAATTCTGACTGAGGTGCCAAATGTAAATGCAGCACCATTTAAGGTGGAAAGAGGAAATTCAAAAGAGAAGCGACTTCATCTTCATAACTTTTTAGTGTTTGTCAACTGCGCAGCTCATAAATGCCTTTTCATAGCTACTAGCCAGGTGAGACATTGCTGCTATGTGACCTGCAGTCTTCTCAGTCGTTGAGAACCTATCGCGCTATGTTGCACGCTTTGGAGCCAAGATTCAGCGTCCAGAAGATATTTTACTGACACAGTGAGCCCTGACTCTCTACAACTCTACACTAATATATGTGTGTGTGTGTGTGTGTGTGTGTGTGTGTGTGTGTGTGTGTGTGTGTGTGTGTGTGTGTGTGTGTATATATATACACTGTATGTATATACACTCACCGACAACTTTATGCTAGTAAAAGGTTGGACCCCCTTTTGCCTTCAGATCTGCCTTAATTCTTCATGGCAGGCTTTCAACAAGGTGTTGGAAACGTTCCTCAGAGATTCTGGTTGGTTATTTGAGTTCCTGTTGTCTTTCTATCATCTGGAACCAGTCTGGCCATTCTCCTCTGACCTCTCACATCAACAAGGCATTTTCATCCACACAACTGACCGCTCACTGGATATTTTCTCTTTTTCAGACCGTTCTCTGTAAACCCTGTAAAGGGTAAACTCTGTAAAGATCAGCAGTTTCTGAAATACTCAGACCAGCCCGTCTGGCACCAACAACCACGCCACGTTCAAAGCCCCTTAAATCCCCTTTCTTCCCCGTTCTGATGCTCGGTCTGCACTTCAACAAGTTGTCTTGACCACCTGTACATGTCTAAATGCATTGAGTTGTGGTCGTGTGATTGGCTGATTAGCTATTTGTGTTAACAAGCAATTGAACTAATAAATTGGCCGGTGAGTGTATATTGTATGTACATTTCATGAAGAATGGACCAAACGGACCAAAATGACTTGGAAAAAAATCTGGTTCCATTGACTTGCATTTAAAGTGCAGTAGGTTTTTTTCCTTCTCCTGTAAAGTTACCATTTTGGAGATACAACATCAATATCCAACCATGTAATTTATATATATATATATATGCACAGAGAATTTAGAGTTTCTTCACCTCATTCAGGTTTTTAAACGTCATGATCTCGCTCACTCACAGCTCTGATTGCTGTAACTCAGCTTGAGCTGTTTTTGGAGATGCAGCTCCACATGAAACGAAGCACAAAACAAACAGGCCGAAAGTTTTCAAGTGCAAATCGATATGTTTGCTCCTCACAAATCAGGCAAATGGTGGCACAGGGCTACTGTCCATTGTGGAAAAGTGGAGCTAGTGTGGAAAGTAAAAGGCTCACTTGCTGCTCATTAATACTCCAGTTATAATCAGCGATAACTCAGCTATGACTTTATATAACACACAAAAAAAGAATGATGGAAAATGCTTACTTCACTCTAGTTGTTGTGTAATTAATGTGCAACCAGTTCATTATCATCTACTGGCCTGAGAAGACTTGATCATAGCATTACAAGTGCTCTGGGAAAATGCTTAATTTAGTCTAGTTACTGTTTAATATTGTAGGCTTGATAAGGACATTACAAAGGCATTATAATGTCTCACTATCTTAATGAAGCTTAAAAACAAACACTAAAACCTCGAACTGGATAATAAAATGAACTGTAAGCCGATGAAGTGAAGCAAAAGCGGAGCTAATATACCATAAAGTAAGTGTAAAGCAACTGGCTGCAGCAGAAAAAAAGTCTTGTCTCCATTAGAAATCAGGTTTTGGTGTTCAGAGCGTTTGGCTGACTCATGTTGAGTGTTAGTGTTCGAGTTCCATGAGGACACATGCGTGAGTGTGTCTCTCTCTCACTCTCTGAAATTAGCACTGAGAAGCTTCCACTGCCTCCTCTCTCTCACACATCAGAGGAATCCTGGGCGTAACCTTGTTGTGAGTAGCGCTGGAGACGAGGATGAAGGCTGAACAAAAACAAGTGAGAAAGTTCTACTAAATCAGTAGCTACTTTCACACACACACACACACACACACACACACACACAATAGGTTTTAGTTAGTCTAAGACTCTATGAATACCTGATGTTAACTGATCTTAAGTGGGAAGCAGCACTGGCACTTCCATGAGTCCTGAATACGTCTCCAGTGAGAGTTTGTGATTGGATTTCATGACTGAGGGAGGGGCACTTTGCACATTCACGCCATCCGTCTCTCGCTGGGTTTGTTCTCGTCCTGAAAGTCCTTGTTTTTGTGCATGCACAGGCTGTTAAAGATGCTTCAATCGCACGACGCAACTGATAAAAAACATGAAAGAAGCAATGCAAAACAGCTGCTTTCGTCTCTGCTGTGACGCCGCAGCTGATTAGATGCTCTTTACTGCTGTCGGGGGTCATGTTGTGTCTAATCTGCCCAATCAGTTGACTTTTGGTTCATAAGACTGGCAACACTTTCTAAGAATGTCACGTTTGTAAGCATCTATAAACACATTCATAACGTGTTATAATGCATTCATATAGCATCATAAACATGGCTATAAATATTTATAAAAATGCATTACACATTATAGCCATGCTTATTCTGCATTATGAATTGTAAGCATAATGTATTATGTGTAGTGTTCATAATAAATTATAACAGCTCGTTGTATTTGTCCGCTCTAAGTAAAGTGAAGCGTTCTGGACTAAAGCCTCCTCCAGGGTTTAGACTGAGGCTTTAAGTTGAAGTATTTACTGAAGGATTTACTGAAACACTAAAACACAATAAAGCTCATTACAGGCTTCAGATGTCAGAGTTTAAACTAGAGCTGCCCTCAGTGTTTCACCCAATGTGGGAAAGTCAATGTTCACTACTGTTAATGTTCACCACCGTTAGCCTGGCACTGACTTAACACTGCATATCCAATAGAACGCCAACAGAAATCAGCATTACTGTACTGTAGTGTAGTGATACAGAGTGAAGGGTTCTAGTGCTTGACGTTAGAACCAGTGAGGGAACAAATTACAGTGACAGCACTCGACTATCTCGCCTCTCCCTCTCCAGGCCTTCACTGCACAGTGAATTCACGCTCAGTGTGATGTCAGAGGGGGTTCAGGGGAGGGGCTGATGGGTACTTGGTTTGCTGTGATGTAATGTAATGTTTAAAGTGGGATGCTGGGTAAGAAAAGCTCACTGTAGCAGTGATTCTAGGCTGGACGGCCTGTTTGGAGCATCTGAATATTCAGTACTGAAGGCCTGAAGATGCAGCCCGAACAGCACCGGCACTGAGAAATAAGACACTGGAAATCTCAGGGTGTAAATAAACTTTGTCTTTATGTTTACTTTATGCTCTCCAAGCTGGGACTGACTTCTTAGGCTCGGACAGTATAACATGTTATTAACACTACTTATAATGCATTATATTAACAATTCATAATGTATAATAAACATGGCTATGAAATATAATTCAATGTAATTCATTTTTATAAATATTAATAATCATGTTTATAATGCCTTATAAATGCATTATTACATGTTATAAATGTGTTTATAGATGTTTATAAATGTGACATTCATAGACAAGACTTTTCGTTAGATGTCAAAAATGTCCATGTGGACATGTGGAATTTGTTTTTTAAAAACAGGGTTAAGATTTTAAAATGAGCAATGAAAAACCAATTTAGTTTTTCTGTGGTATGAAGGTAGAAACAGCCATCATTGGTTAGGCCTTCAGGAGCAGAACAGAAGGCAGTATACATTACATTAACTTTCAACATTAAATCTAAAATAACAACAGAATCAATAACAATTTGATTTACAGAGTGGGACCATCTATGTGATGGAGAAACTGGGCCTTCTGGAAGTCCTAGATATGCTACAGTCTATGAACATGAGTGGTAGTATAAACAGGTTTTAATCATAAATTATTATTGAAAAGGTCACTGCAGAACTGCGGCCTACAAGGTAAAATATAAGTAAATATAAGTCTGTCACAAAGCTGAAATAAAGCACAAATAAGCTTAATTTTTTACATAATTTAACATAATTTGCAATGGCTCTCATCATCAGCTAAGATATCAGCTAAGACTTAAGCACACTTTTTAAAACCATTTGTCTGGGCATTAAATATATTTTTGCTTCTAAACTCACTTTATATCATTAGAATGAAGCAAATAAACATGAAATGATAAATGGTCAACATTGCACTCATGGACGACCTGTTCTGTAGCAATGATACTGACTATGTGGCAGAGTAAAGATTAACCAGTGGTGGACACTAGTTTTTTTGGTGTATCTGTACTGAAGTTTCTCCATTCTGGACTTTTTCCTTTCACTCCACTACATTTCAGAGTCTAATATCCGACTTTCTCCTCCTACATTTTGAGAAATCTGTCGTTCCTTTTGGTTTCTGTGTGTATAAAAACGTAACACGTCAAAACGAAAGAAGCACAAAGCCAGAGCACCAATCAGGGCCCAGCGGTCACTTTGTTTAGAGCTGGTTTTGACCTGTTGGTCATACCGACCCAGTGCAGCACGCGGTTCAACGTCAGCGCAGCAGCGTAAAACTTTGGGAGAGTCTGTTCAACATAAATGATGAACTAACCTAACTTTGTGTAAATAGAGCTCAATATAGAAATATGTCCACATATGCAGTCGAGACTGACGCGGCTTTTTTCTGAATTTCTACAAACACCATTTCATTTTATAGTAAATGAGTTTGGGCTGGTTTATGTTTATGAACAGACGCCTACAGATCAACATAGTAAAGGAGCTCATCTGTGATCCTGAGTTTAAAGCCAGTTTTTATTCAACTTAAACTTGGAACTAAGTTGTAAATAAATCTGAAACTGAAACTTTGCTTGTGTGTAAAAAGTGATTTCAGAGCCACTCGGTTCTCCCTGATGGAAACTGTTTACCTTCAGTGTTTTGTGCTTCTGATCATTTTAATAGATGTCAGCATCACTAATTAATGACATTCTATTAAAAGACTGGTTTACCAAGAGAGACGCTGGAGGACTTTCACCTGAAATGAGTTCATGAAGCCAGTCTGGTTATAAAAATGATAACAGGACCAGATCAGAGCCAGAATTACTCTTTTAGTACTTTTACTTTATACTTAAGTACATTTGAAGGTAAATACTTTAGTACTTTTACTTAAGTGGAGGTCTAAAGGGAGGAACTTCTACTTTCCTGGAGTGATATTTTAACTGGTGTCTACTACTTTAACTCAAGTACATTATTTGTGTACTTCGTCCACCTCTGCTATTTTCTTTACTTTAAAACCCTTGAACATGGAGTGGTTGCCATAAGTGCCTTCTAAGGAAACATCCCCCAAAGGTCTGTTACTTCATTATCCCATCACTGAAATACTCCCTCACTGTCCATCTTTCTTTCTCAGCAGCATAAAATTGGATTGATATATAAGTCGCATGTTTTTTGCCGTTCACACTGCCAGACTGGTAACACATTGGTGTCACATTTGAAGAAAAAGACTGGTTTTGGCCAATTTAACCTAATGTGTGGACGCAGCCTTAAAGTGGCGTTTTCTAATACTGCGAGTATATTTTACTCTCCTAAAAGGGTGTTAGTTCACAAACTATTGTGGCTGTTTGGCTCTGGTTCACAAACTACTTGTTACTTTGTTCACACTGGTGCTTCTGTTACAGAAGTGATTGATACACTGAGCTGAAAGGAAACACCACAGGTTCAAATAAAACAGGTCCCAGTCAAGGGACTCTCAGTGAAGTTAAACAGAGATTTTACAAAAGCAAACAGATTCTAAATGCACTCAGCTTAGAACTTAAGTTCAGCCTAAACGAATAGGTTTGAATCAGGATGTAAACATAATTATTTATTGTCTCAATTTTGTTTATTATGTTGAAATAATTTCTTATTTTTTCAAATTAATAATGTAACATAACAATCACACACTTTCACAAAGAGTCATAAGTTGTCCTTTAGTTAGTAGTCAAAATTCCAAGAGTTACATTTTGAACAAGAGTCAGGGGATACAAAACGTTTTGCCTGCATCCCAAACCACACACTTCTCTACTTGACATAATACACCAATGAATGCACTTCAAATGGTGGTGCACTACTTTAACACACTATTTACTGCAGCAGTAAATGGGACCTTTTTCTCCTACTTGGTGGAAACTTGGGACTTATGCATTCAAACACATAGTTATATTAATGACTGCACCTGTGTTCATTTGCATGGAACATCTTAGTAGAAAACCTGCTAAATTAGCCGCTTCCAGAGACACAAAGTCACTAGACTGTCAGTAATTAGTGCCTTGTTTTGTACATGTGGCTCTAGGACTGTACCATTGGGCCCTAAAGTACTACAAATATACAACTGGTTATACAATTGGACGTGTACAGTATGTGTGTTCTTGTCTTTATATGTGTGTTTATTAAAGGTGAGAAATGCTTACAGAACTATTATTTGTTTGTTTGTTTGTTGGTTGGTTGGGTGGTAATGTTTCCCAGAAAGACAGTGGTGCTTGTTAAAGGGATAACTGGCTTAAGTCATCCTATTTTAGAAGATATAAAATAAATAAAAAATAGTAAGCTCTACAAAAATGCAAGATGTATATTACATGTTTTGGCAAACACATGTGTTATTATGCCTCTAAGCTGTGCAAGTTCATTTACAGTCAGATCTTGCGTTTCTATATAAAGTGTGGCTCTTATCTTCTGGCGGAAATGAATGGGACAGGGGATTTTTTAAATGTGGTTCAATCAATCCCAGAAAACTACAGAATCCAGCTATCTTTACAACCCAGCACTGGTGCAAATTGGAAGCTATAAGCATCCCTGTGGCACTTAGCAGCTGCTTTAATTTTGTGTGAGGAAGTAGACAATTATGCTGATTGCCCATCCAAGGTGGACAAAGCTGAAGACAGCTTCATATTCGCCAGCTTCTCAATTTCCCCCAGGTGCCAGAGTATAAATGCTGCACCATTAAAGGTGGAATGGAAAATATGAAGCTGGCATGTAAGAAACAAACTTTGGCTTAATTCAAGGTAGACTAATCAAACACATTTTTTCTAGTTCTGAGAGCTTTGCAGTGAAGGAATTTTACATTGGTAGTTATTATTTCTAGGAGTATCATGGACTGTGTATAACTGAACTGTGGAAAGCATTCCCATTCCCAGTATGCATTTTACAGCATGAAATATAACTGTATTCAATTCACAATGTGTTACCACTACACTAATGCTGGGTGAGGCCTCCCTTTGCTCTCAAAGCAGCCTCAATTCTTCAAGGCATGGATTCCACATAATCGTGGATGTTGACATGACTGAATCAGATTTTTCAGGTGCACTTTCATGCAGTTCTACCACATCCATGTGTAGTGGGTAACGCCTCTGCCTTCTATGCTGTAGACTGGGTTTCAATCACCACCTGGGTAAACACCCTACACTACACCGATAAGAGTCCTTGGGCAAGACTCCTAACACCACCTTCGTCTACCTGTGTAAAATGATCAAACTGTAAGTCGCTCTGGATAAGAGCGTCAGCCAAATGCCGTAAATGTAAATCCCAAAGATGTTCTGTTGGATTCAGATCTGACGACTTTTTTCTTTGTGATATGGCTCATTATCATACTAGAAGTATCCATTAGAAGATGGTAAATATGGTCATAAAAGGGATGCACAATTAGGCTGTAGCATTCAAATATTGATATTCTCCACACCATTACACCACCTCCACCAGCCTGGACTGCTGACTGTGCATGGATTCATGTTGCTGGTACCACATTCTGACCCAGGCTTGATTTTCCAATCCTCAAATGTCTTCTTTTGTGTTGCAGCCCTAGGCCCACTACAACCCCAGCTTTCTGTTCTTGGCTAACAGAGGTGGTCTTCTGCTGTTGTAGCCCATTCACCTCAAGGTTTGATGTGTTGTGCATTCTGAGATGCTTTTCTGCTCACCACATTGTACCGAGGTCTGTTTCTGAGTCACTGTAGCCTTTCTGTCACCTCAAACCAGTCTCTGTTGACCTCTCCCATCAACAAGGCATTTCCATCCACAGAACTGCTGCTCACTGGATGGTTTTCTTTATTGCACCATTCTGAGTAACTCTAGAGACTGTGGTGGGCGTAAACCCCAGGAGACCAGCAGTTACACCCACAATCATGCCACAGTTAAAATCACAGAGATCACTTTTTCTCTCCATTCTGATGGATCGTGTGAGCATTAGCTGAAGTTGCTGGCCCATATCTGCATGACTGTATGCCCTGCACTGCTGCCACAGGATTGGCTGTTCTGATAATTGCATGAATGAATTAACTGTACAGGTGTTCCTCACAAAGTGCTCAGAGTATATTTAGTTGGCAAAATGTTACAATGTGTGCAGTCCAGGAAAATAACTGATAAACCAGATGAACCATGTTTGGAGGCATGGCACACTAGCAAAACATCTGTTTGTTTGTGTTTATTGTTGTTTGTTTTTCATTGTGCTTTGGCTTTAAGAAGTGGAAGGGACAAAATTGAACATTTAAAAAAAAAGTGGTATTCCCAGTGTACATTAGGCCTATGAGAGGGATGTTCAGAGACTGGACTCAGAACCACTACACACTTCTGAAATGATGCCCTCCACTCTCCTTCCACAACTCGCAGTAGTCACTCTTTTCATAAGCACATATAACGGGCTGTAAAATGGTCCCTAAAAAAGCAGACCCTTTCTAAACATGTCTGGCTCTACTCTCAACCCCCCTGTGTAGCACTTTACATAAACATAGGCTTCCGCACAGGCCTACACCTCTCAACACAGACCCACTCGAAAAACACCCACAACCACCTGCCTGAGAGGAAAAGGGCAAGAGCGAGAGCGAGAGGGAGAGTGAGAGTGAAAAGCATCTTAAATAAAGAAAAATTAAAGCATCTTAAATGTTGACAACATATGTTAAACATATATTATTATTTCTATTATAATATTGAGATTACACTGTTAGAATATGACTTAATTATAATCTATTCTAATAATATCATTCAATTCTAAACCTATTTCTTGACATTTTTACTCTCATTCATTTAGTTTGGTCTAGTGAAATGATCTTATTCTACTGGCAGATCATATTATAAGCATGGAAATAAACAGGATAAAATGTAAGACTTGTGGATGTTTTCTGTAAAACAATCTTTCGATTCACTTCTCTAATTGCCGTAGCAACATCATCTGGGAATCTGCACAGATGTTTCCTGAGATTCACATTGGAGGGTTTTTTTTATAACATATTGGGGTTTTTTTTTCAATTACCTAATTATGCATAAGTCACTGATTTCACACCTGTATAGTTTTAATTACTCTCTTGATGCCTGTAATATAACATTTTAATATGGATAATATAGCAATATAACATAACTCACAATCAGAGCTATACAAGCTAAAGCACAGCCTTAGTTTTAACAAGCTGATAAAACTAAGCCAGTCAAACTACACAGTGTCTCCTAAGTGCCTAAATTCTAATTCTTACCTACAAATTGATCAGAAATATTCTAGACACACACACACTTTCTAAACCGCTTATCCTTCTGGGTCGCAGGGAATGCTAGAGCCTATCCCAGCAGTCATTGGGTAGAAAGCAGAATCTACCCTGGACAGGTCGCCACAGGGCAAACGGACATACACATTCAAACACGCATTCACACCTAGGGCACTTTAGCATGTCCAGTTGGCCTGACTGCATGTCTTTTTGCAAGGAAACTCATGCACACACAGGGAGAACATGCAACCTCCACACCTGGTCACCCAGCCGGGAACTGAATCCACACCCTTTCTCCAAATCATATTTATTTTAGTATATCGCTGCTGTCGGAACAAAACCTTGCATCTCCATTTTTGTAATTTTCCCATCTTTGCCGTAATTTGAAAATACCTGTTGTCCTTTATATTGTTTGTAAATTTCATGATGAATGGACCAAACAAGATGACCCAGAATGACTCAGAAGTCTGGTTCCATTGACTTACATTAAAAGTAAAGTCGGTTTTTCCCTTCTCCTGTGAAGTTACGATTTTGGAGATACGAGGTTTTGATCTGTATTTTGAGAATTTAGGCTGGACATTTTAAGTCGTAATTCATTAAGTCATAAGTCAATTTTTGGCTGAATTATTTATGAACAGTGGTTTTCATTAGCAGTGAAGACGTATGAGTTTCTTGTATAAAAAATACTGATCTTGCTTAAATACCAAAACTCTAATCGTTTTATGTGGTTTCCTTCAAGATATACTGACTACATTTAAGATGTTATTATGATGCTATTAT
Source organism: Pygocentrus nattereri (assembly GCF_015220715.1). Classification (NCBI taxonomy): domain Eukaryota; kingdom Metazoa; phylum Chordata; class Actinopteri; order Characiformes; family Serrasalmidae; genus Pygocentrus; species Pygocentrus nattereri. The sequence continues at coordinate 35,894,673 of NC_051228.1, read as the reverse complement.
TAGCCAAAGAAATCTTTCTTTTTTTCTTTTGTTGCAGTTAGTCTGTTTGCTTCAGTGGTCTGAAGAAAAGAAACCAGCTGCCTGGAATCACTGTGTAGTTGCCCTAATGGATTTATTTGCGCATCCTGAGCTAATTAGACTTCCACAAACACAACCAGATGACGTTATCAAGTGAAATGCCTGCAGGCGATCCAATTCCTCAAACAGCGTGAACATCTCAGGCTTCAAAGCATGGAGAAGAAGCGGAGGAAGCAGAAGAAGAAGAAGGGATGGAAGGATCAGGGAAGCAGACAGTGTGAAGAGTGGGAGAAAGTGAGAGCGAGAGACAGATGGAAAGTGTTGAAAGAGGGAGAGAGGGAGAGAGGCAGAGCAAGCCAGCAACTCTGGATCTGAAAGCGCTGAGGGAAGTTGCAGTGTGAGCCGTGAGATCAGAGACAACTTCAAAAGCGCCATTGAAATGAAAGCTGTTGCCGGAACTCATTTATATTACTGACTGGTTACATGGTTTGAATTATACTCCATCATTCAGGCAATTGACCCCCCTGGAGCTGGAAAATTCTTCAGCCTCTGTCTCCCTATCCTTGAGTGATGACCTTCAGAATGAACGAAACAAAGAAAGTGAGGGATCTTTTTAACATTCCTTCTCTAAGATGTTTTGTCATTGAGTGTGTGGGCTGGATTTGAGGTCATACGCAGTTCACCTTCATCTCAAGCTGCTCCTTTTGAGGTATTTGAGTGGGAGGCCGACAGAACGGCTGTATCTAACAGTGTAGTTAGTATGCTGCTCCAGAGCTTTGGTGGTTTCCTGACCTCACACAATCCCCGATCAATTGTCCTCTGTCCGCTGGGGTTAACACACAGCGTGCTGTCCGATCTAGAAGTGAGACTGAATGCATATGCCGTTTTTCTTGCTTGACTGTCTGTCTATGTGTGTCCATAGTGAAGTGGAGCTTATCTGGATTTCACACTGAGCCACTCCTGAGACAGACTCCCCAGAAAAGCCTCTGCAGTTGTTCTACGTAGATATCAAAGATGCTTTAGGGTTGATCTGCAAGGTGGTCACCTCTCAGATGTTCACTTTAGACCATATCAATTAACAATAGTTAATTTAACAATAGTTTATTAATGGTAAAATTGTTCTTCATGTTAAGGTAGACTCCAATCACACATGGCCTTAACATGCATCCTGGGGGATGCAATCATAAGTTGACGTGTGACTGGGGTACATCTGAATGCATCTTGGAGACACAATGTGTCCAATCACTCAAACCACCTTCACAGGTGGACAGAAACACAATTTGATCAGCTCCACTTACTGTATATCTGCACTTGGTAGTTCTACAGTTACAGACTGTAGTCCATCTGTTTCTCTGATACCCTGTTCTTCAGTGGTCAGGACCCCCATGGACCCTCACAGAGCAGGTACTATTTGGGTGGTGGATCATTCTCAGCACTGCAATAACACTGATGTGGTGGTTGTATGTTCGTGTGTGTTGCACTGGTCTGAGTGGATCAGACACAGCAGTGGAAATTGCTCAGCCAGCTGTTTTGAATGAGTACCACTTACTTTTCCAGCCTTTTTTTGACCCTGTTGAACTTTTTTGAGATGTGTTGCTGCCATCAAGATCGAAATGAGTTCATGTTTGTCAGCAAATGGTAAAATGTCTCACTTTGAACATCTGATATGTGTTCCATGCTGTATTGTGAATAAAATATGGGCCTATGAGATTTGCAAATCACTGCATTCTAGTTTTATTTGCATTTATTTGCATATACACATGCATACATACATGCATACACACACACACATACACATATATACAGAGGTGCGTGAAAGTTTGTGAACCCTTTAGAATTTTCTATATTTCTGCATAAATAAGACCTAAAACATCATTAGATTTTCACACAAGTCCTAAAAGTAGATAAAGAGAACCCAGTTAAACAAATGACACAAAAATATTAGACTTGGTCATTTGTTTATTGGGAAAATGATCCAATATTACATATTTGTGAGTGGCAAAAGTATGTGTATGGTGTGACCCCCCTGTGCAGTAATAACTGCAACTAAACGTTTCTGGTAACTGTTGATCAGTCCAGCACACCTGCTTGGAGGAATTTTAGCCCATTCCTCCATACAAAAGAACTTCAACTCTGGAATGTTGGAGGGTTTCCTCACATTAACTGCTCACTTCAGGTCCTTCCACAACATTTAGATGGGATTAAGGTCAGGACTTTGACTCGGCCATTCCAAAACATTAACTTTATTCTTCTTTAACCTTCTTTGGTAGAACGACTTGTGTGCTTAGGGTCGTTGTCTTGCAGCATGACCCACCTTCTCTTGAGATTCAGTTCATGGACAGATGTCCTGACATTTTCCTTTAGAATTCTCTGATATAATTCAGAATTCATTGTTCGATCAATGATGGCAAGCCGTCCTGGCCCAGATGCAGCAAAACAGGCCCAAACCACGATACTGCCACCACCATGTTTCACAGATGGGATAAGGTTCTTATGTAGGAATGCAGAATTTTCCTTTCTCCAAACATAACACTTTTCATTTAAACCAAAAAGGTCTATTTTGGTCTCCATCCACAAAACATTCTTCCAATAGCCTTCTGGCTTGTCCACGTGATCTTTAGCAAACTGCAGACGAGCAGCAATGCTCTTTTTGGAGAGCAGTGGCTTCTCCTTGCAACCCTGCCATGCACACCATTGTGGTTCAGTGTTCTGCTGATTGTGGACTCATTAACATTAACATGAGCCAATGTGAGAGAGGCCTTCAGTTGCTTAGAAGTTACCCTGGGGTCCTTTGTGACCTTTGTGATTACACGCCTTGCTCTTGGAGTGATCTTTGTTGGTTGACCACTCCTGGGGAGAGAAACAATGGTCTTGAATTTCCTCCATTTGTACACTATCTGTCTGACTGTGGACTGGTGGAGTCCAAACTCTTTAGAGATGGTTTTGTAGCCTTTTCCAACCTGAAGAGCATCAACAACTCTTTTTCTGAGGTCCTCAAAAAGCTCCTTTGTTTGGGCCATGATACACTTCCATAAACATATGTTGTGATGGGCAGACTTTGATAGATCCCTGTTCTTTAAATAAAACAGGGTGCCCACTCACACCTGATTGTCATCCCATTGATTGAAAACACCTGATTCTAATTTCACCTTCAAATTCTGCTAATTCTACAGGTTCACAGACCTTTGGCAATCACAAATATGTAATATAATATCATTTTCCTCAATAATGACCATGTATAATATTTGTGTCATATGTTTAGCTGGGTTCTCTTTATCTACTTTTAGTTTACTTTTATCTACTTAATCTGATGATTTTTTAGGTCACATTTATGCAGACATATAGAAAATTCTAAAGGGTTCACAAACTTTCAAGGACTACAATATATATATATATATATATATATATATATATATATATATATATATATATATATATATATATATATATATATATATATATATATATATATATATATATATATATATATATATCGTCGCTGCTGTCAAAACAAAACCTCATATCTCAATTTTTGCCATTTTTCAGTCTTTGACCTACTTTGAAAATGCCTGTTACTTTTTACATTGTTTGTAAATTTCATGACAAATGGACCAGAAGAGCGGGCGGCACGGTGGCGTGGTGGGTAGCACTGTCGCCTCACAGCAAGGAGGGCCTGGGTTCGATTCCCCGGCCGGGTGACCAGGGTCCTCTCTGTGTGGAGTTTGCATGTTCTCCCCGTGTCTGCGTGGGTTTCCTCCGGGTTCTCCGGTTTCCTCCCACAGTCCAAAGACATGCAGTCAGGCCAATTGGACATGCTAAACTGCCCCTAGGTGTGAGTGTGTGAGTGACTGTCTGTGTCTGTGTGTCTGCCCTGTGATGGACTGGCGACCTGTCCAGGGTGTATCCTGCCTTCTGCCCGAAGACTGCTGGGTTGGCTCCAGCTCCCCCCCGCGACCCTGACGGAGAAGCGGCTTAGAAAATGGATGGATGGATGGATGGATGGACCAGAAGAAATGGCCCAAAATTCTTGGAAAAAAGTCTGGTTCCACTGACTCATCATTTTGGAGATTTGGAGGTTTTGTTCCGACATATATAAGCATCATATACGTGTATATAAACACACACACATACACGCATGGGCTGGTATGAAAGCAGCCTGTGAGTGATGGAGGATCTAGTGAAAACATTGTCAAACATAAACTGTACAGAGCCTGTGCAGATGATGTCCTCAAGGTGACGATGATTTTATGCTTGGTAAATTGATAAAATAGCTGTTTTATGTTGTAGGCATTTTTTCGTACTTCTTTGAAAAGTGCTTCTTGGAATATTTCAAAAAGAAGGCGAGGTGTCCCCAAACTTTTGACGGGCAGCGTACAAAGCAAGACAAAGAGAGAGGCAGAGAGCAGAGAGCTGTCTGCGAGAGTAAACGCCTGTGAAGTCTTTGCATACTTACAGTGCATTTAATATGAAGCCTGTAAGGGTGGATTGCAGTGGATCAGAGAGGACAGTTATATAACTCGGAGAGAAAGCGCCTCGGTCGGGAAAGGAATTCACACACTGCATGGTTGTGGCCACGCTTCCCTCCTTTAGAGCAGCTCTCCATCCACTGCTCAAACTCCTCCGTATACACACACACGCGCGCACCTGTCAGTTTCTGAGCAGTGAGGTACAATGCTGCTTTCAGGTGGCCTGAACGCTCGCTAGATAATCTCATTGTGCGTTTGGGATGAGGATTTGCCTAATTCCGCCTCCAGGGAGAGCTTCAGCGATGCTGATAATCAGCCTCATGATTCATGATCTGAACACCTCCTCCACTTCCTCTGATCTGACAGTCAGAAACTTCGAGAAAAGGATTTTTGGAGCGAATCGCTCAGAACTTAATATGGTAACAAGAAATTGGTGTCAAAAAAGGCTTCTTTCCTGAGATGCCACTGCCGAAAATTTAATGAATGGTTCTATAAACAATCACTTCTGTAAAAGACGTGCAAGTGATGAAGAACCTTTGGTCTTCTGTAAAACATTATGGTTATAGATAAACAGTGGGGAACTCTCTCGGCCTTCTGTTCCTTCAGAGAAGGCTTAATGATTTCTGTAAAAAAAAAAAAAATTTTTTTGTTCTTTTTTTATTTTTTGCATTTAAACTCTGCAAGTTAAGCACTGCATGTACATTATTATTGTTATGCTTTAATTAGAAACAAAGGTGTTAAAAATGAAATGGCCAAAAGAAAATAATCCAATCAGGATAGACTTTTCTCCATGGTATCTAGGTACACGCAGCCAAGAGAGCTGTTCTGTTGGTTAGGACTTCAGGAGCTGAACAGAAGGCCTGAATGTCAGATTAACAGCACTGGCAGGTTTATTTCAGGGCTCTTTACTGAAACAGTCACGTTAAACCTGCTACAAGGTCAAATATATATTAATATTTCTGACACAAGCTTCAAATAAAACTTAAGCTGCGTTTTAAAGCCTAGGCTGCCACCAAGGTAGTCTGCATTTCCCAGCCGCTACATCATAGTAGGCCGTTCCAAAGTGAAGCACCCTTCGTTTACAACCTAGAAATGCAGCTTACATTCTGAGTGACTTCAAGGACGCATCAGATGTATCCTTTCAGGCCTTCGGTTACCCACAGCTCTCTGTACATGAACAACACGAAGGAAAAAAACAGCATCACAAAATTGGCGGAAAACAAAGTTGTTGGATCAGAGTTTGTTTTAAAATGTACGCTGTTCACAGCCTTAAATCCATCTTCATTACCATAAAACATGTAAAATGACTGATTAATTAAAGCACTATTTATATATCCTAATTTATTTAGATGTATTTGTATATATCACTGCTATCGGAACAAAACCTTGTATCTCCAAAATTGCAACTTTACAGGAGAAGGAAAAAAACTTCCTTTACTTTTATTGTAAGTCAATGGAACCAGGCTTTCCAAGTCATTTTGGGCCATTTCCTTTAGTCCATTTGTCATATAATTTACAAACAATGTAAAGAGTAACAGGCGTTTTCAAATTATGTCAAAAACTGGAATATATATATATATATATATATATATATATATATATATATATATATATATATATATATATACACTGCTCAAAAAAATAAAGGGAAAACTCAAATAACACATCCTAGATCTGAATGAATGAAATATTCTCATTGAATACTTTGTTCTGTACAAAGTTGAATGGGCTGACAACAAAATCACAAAAATCATCAATTGAAGTCAAATTTATTAACCAATGGAGGTCTGGATTTGGAGACACACACAAAATTAAAGTGGAAAAACACACGACAGGCTGATCCAACTTTGATGTAATGTCCTTAAAACAAGTCAAAATGAGGCTCAGTGTTGTGTGTGGCCTCCACGTGCCTGTATGACCTCCCTACAACGCCTGGGCAGCTCCTGATGAGGTGGCGGATGGTCTCCTGAGGGCTCTCCTCCCAGACAGTATACTATATATATATATATATATATATATATATATATATATATATATATATATGTGTGTGTGTGCAATGAATGCAATGATTTTATCCTGACAACAGCGATATGTAGCTTATTGTGCTACTTCTCGTGAAGAAATGAAGCATTTGTGAAACTGACAGAGCACTAAGGAGGAGTCTTCACTGGGCAGACCTACCGAGGACCTGCACTACCTGCAGCCTAGGCTTTGGAACGCAGCTATAGAATGTATTTTTGGTAAAACTATATTCTCGAGACAAGGAGCCGACTGTTACAGAACCTGTATTCTTGTGAGTGTAGTGGCTTTCAGTTCATTCACACTCTTAGCAAAGGAAAGATTCATTTTCAACTCCCTTTTATTTTGGGCCAAATTCACCCACATTCAAACACATTAATGCACAATCACAGCCATTACAGCACCAGAACATCTGGAAACAAATCCGTTCAGTGTAATAAAAAGATAATAGAAGTGGTCTCTAAATGCTGTTAGCAGATTATGTAAGGTGTAATCTTATTGTCTACAATATCCATTTTATTGCACTTAAAGATTATGAGGGGTTAGGCTGAAATAACTGTGAGGTCCTCCTCCTGGGAGAAGCTCATTAGCTGTGGAAGTGTGTACAGCCTGAATGTATTTGCCACAGTGTCTTTCAGACGCGCATGGACTCTGATGGGCTTTTTCTTGGTCTGACTTCACTCTGGCACATCCGCTCATTATCAGCAGCACCTGTTCCTCTAGTTCTAACTATATTATGACCATGGAGGTAATATAGGCCTTAGAGTTGTTAGGATTAGTGGCTAATCACTTCAAAGAGGTTTATGCTTCAAGACGTTCTTCACTCTTGAAGATACCTGAGTGACACATCACATACTTCCCTGTGACCAACAATAATAGAAATGCAGAAAACTGACGTGCTGAGAGCTGTGATTGGCTGATGGCTGATCATAAACTCAGTGGTCACGGAAACACCCAAGATGAGAATTAGAAGTAAATTTATTTTTCATGTTTAAAGTGTGCACAATCTTTTGTATACTAAATACTAATTCTGTATGCCTTCAGTGTATAGTATGTATATTCACATGTGCTAAAGCTCAAATATCCAACACAGATATTTAGATTATCTATATTGACTCAAGTCACGAGTCAGTGAAAGCGCAAATCCGAGTCGAGTTCCTAGATAGTTAAGCAAGCATCTAAGTCAAGTTGCGAGTCAGTTAAGTCCGAGCCTGTGTCAAGTCATGAGTCAGCTAAGAGCAAGCCAGAGTCCAGCATGAGTCAGTGTAACATACATCCAAGTCAGGTCACACAACGGTTAGGCAAGAGTCTAAGTCAGTTAAGCATGTAAGTCACTGACGTGAGTCCAAATCAGGTCAGAAGTCAGAATTAAATAAGGGGTCTGTGAAGTGTTTGTCCGATTCAGATCACACGTCGTTTAAGCACAAGTTTGAGTTGAGTCGTGAGTGAATTATGACCAAGCCAGAGTTCAATCTGAGTCAGTTCACAAGTCAGTTAAGCAAGCATCTAAATCAAATCAAGTGTGTCCAAATTAAATCGTGAGTCAGTTAAGCATGTTTCCAAGTGCAGTCGTGAGTCAGTTAAGCATGTAAGTCGCTGAGTCCAAGTCAGGTCACAAGTTAGTTAAACCCAATTCCAAGTCCAGTTGTGAGTCAATTAAATGTGAGTCTAATTCAGGTCACGAGTCAATGAAGCCATGAGTCAGAATCAAATCACGGGTCTGTGAAGTGTGTGTCTGAGTCAGTTCACAGGTCAGTTAAGCAGAAGTCTGAGTGAAGTTGCAAGCCAATTAAGCGAGCATCTAAGTCAAGCTTAGAGTCAGTTAAGCGTGTGTCCGAGTCAAGTTGCGAGTCAGTTGAGCATATATCCGAGTCCAGTAGTGAGTCAGTTAAGCATATAAGATGCTGACGTGCGTCCAAGTTGGGTCACAAGTCCGAGGCCAGTTGAGAGTCGGTTAAGTGTGAGTCTAAATTAAGTCACAAGTCAGTTAAGCGTGAGTCAGAATCAAATCACGGCTCTACGAAGTGTGTGTCCGAGTCGGATTAAAGGTCAGTTAAGCACAAGCTTTTACTTGAGTCAAGCCGTGAGTCAGTTATGAGCAAATCCACGTTGAGGCATAAGTCAGGTCAATATGCATGAGTCCAAGTTGCTGACTCAAGTCCCCGTCCCTGTCTTACGGTAATCATAGTAAAGACACAGTAAAGAGACTTTCATGGCTGGTTTATTTCAGAGTATGTTTGTCCTGCTTCCGTTTCCAGCTTTAACTGGTTTTGACCTCTGCTCTCCTCTCAATCATGGATTTTCCAGAGAATAATCTGTCCTCCCATTTCTTTGACCATATCAGTGACTTTCCGTGGAAAATCTCAAGCATGCATCCTGTTTGTTAGTGCACATAAAACCAGTTCAGGAGCTGGAACAGCCGGAATCTGGCCGTTACATCAAGATACAAACAAACAAAATGTACTCGAATCTGAGCGCAGCCGTATCACTGGCTCAGTACTGCTGTGTGAATAATGTGCTGAATTAGCTCGATGACTCTGTGGGCTTACGGAATGGAGTCAGACTCGCATGGTCAGCAGGGACTGTGAATCAGTCTTACAGCTATTCATTCAGCCGGCGACAGCGCGCTGAGAGGGAGAGAGGGATAGAGAAAGAATGGAGTGGAAGTGGGGATAGAGGGTGAAGAGGAATGGAGAGAAAAAGCAAGAGAAGAGGAACAGAGAGTAGTGACTTGTTTACTTGCACTCAGTTACACGTACTTCAGTCACGTTTTAATGGATTTTTCATATAACAGGGAGAGTACAGTCCCATAGCCAAGAGACCACGTTGAGCATCTAGGAATTTTTTCATTTAAATAAATGACACAAAGGTGTAAAATTTGGAAAAATTTAAGATGAGAAGTACATATACCAAAGTCAAATCTTTTTTTTTTCCTGACATTGAAGCAGATGAGTCTCAGGTGGGTTTGATCTGCTCATCAAAGGCTTTTGTCACCAGATCCAGTTCACACTGACATTGAAGCAAAAAAGGGATGCAAACAGTGGGAAATTCTGCAATTCATGATAAAATTTAAAAGATCCTACTCCGATTGTTATGCTAATAATATCATTTGTAATAAAAACCATCGTATTAACTTAGAGAGGAATGCAAAACAGAAGAATATCCGCTGGTCTTCACCACTAGACTGCTGTGTGTATGAGGTTTTGTTAGTGAAAGTATTAGAGAGTATTTACACATTTTTCCTCACTTTCACATTGAGTTACTAACTCGCTCTTTGTGTTTAACTCTGTTTTGTGGGTTCGAACCTGGAATGCTTTGCTGTTGCTCATACCTCTCATTTTAAAACTTAAAGCTGCACTATGTAAGATTTTTTTTTATATTAACGATGAAAGAAGAGGCAGGAGATAAAAACACACACTAAAATATAGAGTCACCCTCTAAAGTCAGAGGTGTCGGGTCGGATTTTGTGGGAGCTTTTCAGGCTACATCATATTACGTCTTTACACGTTAATATCACATCCACAGACTCCAAAAGAAGGACGGGCTTGATGTCCCAAATGCAAAATCAATGCAAAATACTCTTTCAATACACTCGCTTTCATCAGATTCATCCACTTGGAGAAGGATCTGAAGTACAATCGATTCTACAAAATATTCTTCCACATGTGTAATTACACATTTCCACCAGAGAGGTCTCCAAATCCCCAGATTTTATCTAGTGCAGCTTTCAGCATCAGAGTTTAAATTATAGTGTTTTTAGGGAGGTTAAGCTTCGCTTAATAAGGTAGCTGAATGCAAGACGTAGATATTTGTTGTGTTAACTTACCATCAGAAGTTAATTTAACTCAAAAATAACTAAAAAAAGTAGCTTTGTTTCTGTAGTAAATGAAATCAACAAATCCTTTTTACAGTGTAGGCTTTATCATCATTAGTGCTTTGGTTACTATGTTAACACTGTTAGAGTTTCAAAATGTTTCACTGTCAATACAGCACATATATTGGAACTAGGTTGCAACTAGGTAGCCTGTTTTAATTTCACTGTTTTTGCGATGTCACAAATAACAGTACATTTACATACATTCCCCTGTTCAGCCTACAACAGGTTAGCCCCGCCCATTCACATTAAAGTGAAAAGACGTTTTTAAGACCAGATTATTTGAATTAGAGCACAGTACGAGAAGCCAATCAGAACAGAGATCATTTGCGTGTCTTAAATGCATGATAACAAAAATATCCTGCTCACTGCCCCCTAATGTGTGTGTCTTCACTAGTGTGTATGTGGTGTTTCACTTCACGGATGGGTTAAATGCGGAGGTGGAATTTCCCCGTTTGTGGGATTAAAAAAGTATCACTTAACTTAACTTAAAACATTGAAATCGGGTGTTCCAGTCACTTCCATGGCCACAGGTGTATAAAGCCGAGCCCCTAGGCCTGCAGACTGCTTCTACAGACATTAGTGAAAGAATGGGTCGCTCTCAGGAGCTCAGTGAATTCCAGCATGGTACCGTGATCGGACGCCACCTGTGCAACAAGTCCGTGAAATTTCCTCTCTACTAAATATTCCACAGGCAACTGTCAGTGGGATTATAACAAAGTGGAAGCGATTGGGAATGACAGCAACTCAGCCACGAAGTGGTCGGCCATGTAAAATGCGTAACGCGCCACCACTGGACTGTAGAGCAGGAGACGTGTTCTCTGGAGCGATGAATCACGCTTCTCCATCTGGAAATCTGATGGACGAGTCTGAGTTTGGCGGTTACCAGGAGACGGTACTTGTCTGACTGCATTGTGCCGAGTGTAAAGTTTGGTGGAGGGGGGATCATGGTGTGAGGTTGTTCTTCAGGAGTTGGGCTCGGCCCCTTAGTTCCAGTGAAAGGAGCTCTTAAAGCTTCAGCACCAAGAGATTTTGGACAATTTCATGCTCCCAAATTTGTGGGAAGAGTTTGGGGACGGCCCCTTCCTGTTCCAACATGACTGCGCACCAGTGCACAAAGCAGGTCCATAAAGACACGGATGAGCCAGTTTGGTGTGGAAGAACTTGACTGGCCTGCACAGTCCTGACCTCAACCCCATAGAACACCTTTGGGATGAATTAGAGCGGAGACTCTGATCCAGTCCTTCTCGTCCAGCATCAGTGCCTCACCTCACAAACGTGCTTCTGGAAGAACGGTCAAAAATTCCCATAAACACTCCTAACCCTTGTGGAAAGCCTTCCCAGAAGAGTTGGCTGTTATAGCTGCAAAGGGTGAGCCAACATCATATTAAACCCTATGGATTAAGAATGGGATATCGCTTAATTTCATATGTGTGTGAAGGCAGACAAGCCAATACTTTTGGCAATATAGTGTATATATTAAAGGTGGTATTAATATAATAATGCTATATGATAATATATCGTTCATGCATGTGGAAACACTACTCACAACTAAATGTATAATAATAATGCCTTCAAATGGGTTAAAAATAACTGTCATGCAAAGTTAAAGGCTTTTTTTTATTTTTGTGGGCCCTTTAAACTAACAGCACCATATAAAACCATCTACTAAGAGATAATGGAACTTCATTGACTGGTGGCATAATGCACAGGAATCCAGACAAGCTGTTCAGTAAGGCAGAGACAACAAAGAGCTAGTAAAATGTCAAATGCTTGTCAAAACAACCATTATTGCCAAAACTGACAACTTTTAACCGTTTTTATGCCGTTTGAATGACACTGGCCCTTTAATTGTGTGAGCATTTCATGACAAATGTGTCAACAGAAATACTTGGAAAGTACAGCTAAGAGTTACACTGCGATCTCATGTTTGTGTTAAAAAAGTGTCATTTTGCACCTGATGTTATGCAACCGACGGTGGCATGAAGCCACGCAAACGTTGGCATGGTGACAGCATTACCAGCGAGAAAAGATGATTATCATTAGATGATTATCAAATAAACAGTGGACTGTTTATTTAAGATGGGAAAAGGCAGGAGGAGGGTGTCCTAGACTCTTAGCTCCACCGAAAACAACAGAATATCTGCTTTGCCGCAAATGTGAAAGCAGCGTTAGTCTTATCATCAGATGACTGCGAGTTTGATCCCCACAGCCATCCAAGGTTGGAAATCCAAGGGAGCGTAATTAGCCTGGCTCTTTCCCCAGTCCATCAGTACAATGAGGGCCAACATGGGCGTCTGTCAGCTAGTGTAATAGAACTGGCAGTCAGTGTTCTCCTCCAAGCGTCAAATGTCAAATGACATCGCATTCGTGGCATCTCCAAATGATCCAGTGGCGGATTTCACGTGCCAGCCTTTACCCTCCCAGCCTGGCAGCATTGTGTGAAACCTTGTGTGAGAGACCTCGTTAGTTAGTGAGAATTCGCACAAAACAGGGAGAAAGTAAGTTACATTTTACACCAATCAGCCGTAACATTAAATCCACCTCAGTTTTTATCAGCTCCACTGAACATATGGGTGCGCTATATAGTTCTACACTTATAGACTGCAGTCCATCTGTCTGCATACCTTGTTACCCTGTTCTTCAGTGGTCAGGACCCCCACAGGAGCACCAAAGAGCAGGCATTATTTGGGTCGTGGGTCATTCTCAGCACTGCAGTGACACTGATGTGTGACACTGGTGTGTTAGTGTGTGTTGTGCTGGTAAGAGTGGATCAGTGTCCACTCACTGTCCACTCTTATGAGACGCTCCTACCTTGTAGATATGAGGTCAGACATGACAGCTCACATGTTGCTCCACAGTTTGTGTCATCCTCTAGTCCCTCATCAGTGGTCACGGGACGCTGCCCACAGGACGCTGCTGGCTGGTTGGTGGACTATTCTCAGTCCAGCAGGGACAGCACTGCTGTGTCTGATCCACTCAGACCAGCGCAACACTCACTAACACACCACCACCATGTCAGTGTTACTGCAGTGCTGAGAATGATCTACCACCCAAATAGTACCTGCTCTGTGAGGGTCCATGGGGGTCCTGACCACTGAAGAACAGGGTAACAAAGTATGCAGACAGATAGACTACAGTCTGTAACTGTAGAACTATATAGCGCACCCATATGTTCAGTGGAGCTGATAAAAACATGGCAAAAAGAGAAGAATAGCCCCTAACCAGCTTCTTGTGTTCTACCCTAATCTACTCTTCCCACCTCTGGAGAGGAGCAATCATAGGAATAAGAAGAGAGCAAGAGAAGCAGTACTGCACTGTGAGGGTCCGGCCGTGAGAGCGGCAACCAGCAGCGAGGTAAAATAAACTTTTTTCCTCTATGGATTGGGGGATCACTTTGTCCGTGTTTAAAAAGAAAGATTAAAACTTTGAGAATCAAGCAAGGTAGTATACTTTTCAGTCCACTCGCTGACACCACCTGTTCTGCCCGTCAAACTTGGAGCAGCGCCTGCAGCGGTGGAGAAGGACAGATTGAAAAGAAGAAAGAAAGGGGAGACGATGAAAGAGAGCAGGAGAGGAAGTAAAAGTGTGTCAAAAGAAGAGAAAGAGCAGAGAAATGACAAGGTGAGTGAGCCAGAGAGAGAGAGAGAGACAGAGAGAGACAGAGAGAGAGAGGGAGAGGAGAGAGAGAGAGAGAGAGAGAGAGAGAGAGAGAGAGAGAGGGAGAGAGAGAGACAGAGAGAGAGAGGGAGAGGAGAGAGAGAGAGAGACAGAGAGAGACAGAGAGAGAGAGAGGGAGAGAGAGAGAGAGACAGAGAGAGAGAGGGAGAGGAGAGAGAGAGAGACACAGAGAGAGACAGAGAGAGAGAGAGGGAGAGGAGAGAGAGAGAGAGAGAGAGAGAGAGGGAGAGGAGAGAGAGAGGGAGGAGAGAGAGGGAGAGGATAGAGAGAGAGAGAGAGAGAGAGAGGGAGAGGAGAGAGAGAGAGAGAGACAGAGAGAGAAAGAGCAGACAAATGACAAGGGGAGTGAGGCAGAGAGAGAGAGAGAGAGAGAGAGAGAGAGACAGAGAGAGAAAGAGAGAGAGAGACAGAGAGAGACAGAGAGAGAGAGGGAGGAGAGAGAGAGACGGAGAGAGACAGAGAGAGAGAGGGAGAGGATAGAGAGAGAGAGAGAGAGAGAGAGAGAGAGAGAGAGAGGGAGAGAGAGAGAGACAGAGAGAGAGAGGGAGAGGAGAGAGAGAGAGAGGGAGAGGAGAGAGAGAGACAGATAGAGAGAGGGAGGAGAGAGAGAGAGAGAGAGAGAGAGAGAGAGAGAGAGGGAGAGGAGAGAGAGAGACAGAGAGAGAAAGAGCAGACAAATGACAAGGGGAGTGAGGCAGAGAGAGAGAGAGAGAGACAGACAGAGAGAGAAAGAGAGAGAGAGGGAGGAGAGAGAGAGAGAGAGAGAGGGAGGGAGAGGAGAGAGAGAAACAGAGAGAGAAAGAGAGGGAGAGACAGAGAGAGAGGGAGAGGAGAGAGAGAGAGAGAGCGAGAGGGACACGAGAGACAGAGAGAAAGAGAGAGAGAGAGAGAGAGAGAGAGGAGAGGGAGAGGAGAGAGAGAGAGAGAGAGAGAGAGAGAGGGAGAGGAGAGACAGAGAGAGAGGGAGAGGAGAGGGAGAGGAGAGAGAGAGAAGGAGAGAGGGAGAGAAGAGAGAGGGAGAGGAGAGAGAGAAACAGAGAGAGAAAGAGAGGGAGAGACAGAGAGAGAGGGAGAGGAGAGAGAGAGAGAGAGAGCGAGAGGGACACGAGAGACAGAGTGAAAGAGAGAGAGAGAGAGAGAGAGAGAGAGAGAGAGAGGAGAGGGAGAGGAGAGAGAGAGAGAGAGAGAGAGAGAGAGAGAGGGAGAGGAGAGACAGAGAGAGAGGGAGAGGAGAGGGAGAGGAGAGAGAGAGAAAGAGAGAGGGAGAGAAGAGAGAGGGAGAGGAGAGAGAGAGAGAGAGAGAGAGAGGGAGAGGAGAGAGAGAGAGGGAGAGGAGAGGGAGAGGAGAGAGAGAGAAAGAGAGAGGGAGAGAAGAGAGAGAGAGGGAGAGAGAGAGAGTGTGAAGTGGGCATCCACTCCTAAGTGCCACTTGTGCCAAAATACAGAGTCTCCTGTGACAGGACTGACTCCACATTACTGTTAAAGCTCCCGTATCATGGAAAACTCAGTTTAGCCCCACCCACACTGAGGTTATAAGGAGGGTTTCAGCTTGGACTGTTTTTCATAGGCGGCACAATACAGGACAGAGAGGTAACACAGTCCTCAAAGGCCCAATCCCATTTTACCACTCGCCCCCACCACTTAGCCCTTAACCTTCCATACACCTCCTAGGAGTAGGGTGTCCCGATGTTAGTTGAGATAGAGTGAAGGGTGGGGTGAAGTGTTAGGGCTACATGACCCTCCAAACGGAGGTTTTTCAGAGACACCTTTCAAATGGTGCGTTCTGAGAAAAAGAATAGCTGGCAAGTTGGCTGCACAAGCGACCGATGAAGCCCACAAATGTGATTATTTAATATTTAATACGATAACCACTGTTTTATCTTAGTGTAATGTCATTCAATGTATTACAGCCGCTTTCTTTATAACAAGCATAAAAAAAATTAAATTAAATTAAAAAGGCTAATCACATGCTAATGTCTCAGTTGCTACCTAGCTAGCTTTCCGGTTCCACCTTAAATAGCCCAGCAGTTTTGACACCTGAAGCGTGCCAGAATGTAACTGCTGCTCCATTTAAGGTGGAACAGAAAAATTTGAACAAGAATCTATAGAATATCTGACTTCAGCCTCATATCACTGAAGAATTAGGGGTGGGTGCTAATAAATAATTCCCCCCCTCTTTGAAGGCATATGATGCCCTAAATGTAACTAAAGTCCAGCAGTGAGGAGCTGAACTTTCCCCTCCTCTGCTGTCCCTGCAGACGGGCAGGGACGCCTACAGAGCGGCGCTAGTAGCTGTTAATGAAGTGATGCACTGTTTATTTGAGGTTTGTCCCATTTCATAGAACATTTTAACCACTACCTCTTAACTCAGTTCCAAGGGGCAAGGAGACACTCGATAACAAGGGGTAGGGGTGAAAATAAGAAATGGGATTGGGCCAAAATATTTGAATTATAAATTATAAAGACAATAAACTTTGTCATACGGAGT
The DNA here is from genome assembly GCF_015220715.1 of Pygocentrus nattereri. Classification (NCBI taxonomy): domain Eukaryota; kingdom Metazoa; phylum Chordata; class Actinopteri; order Characiformes; family Serrasalmidae; genus Pygocentrus; species Pygocentrus nattereri. The sequence continues at coordinate 35,878,127 of NC_051228.1, read as the reverse complement.
AAAAGAGCCTCTGTGTCTGCATTAACAAGTTAACGTTACACTGAACGCAGTCTGTGGTTTAAAGTTGCTGCTGCAGCCGCTTTCAGAGCAACAGTTTTCATGTTCACCCTCAAAATTGATCAGCAGCTGAGAGCGAGTGCTCGGCGGAGAGTAGACGTTCGTTCACTGGTGCCGGTGGTTCTGGTGGAATGTAACTGCTGCACCATTTAAGGTGGAGCAGAACAATTTGAACAAAAGCCTCACGACTTTTTGTTTGACAAATCCCTCTGCTGGGATGTGTCACGTGTTCCTTTACCTAGGTTTTTGTTAGCGAGCCGTTTCAGAATCTCAGGATAATATGGTTTATCTAGCGTTTTAGTTTTAGTTATTTTCACCTGTCCATCGATTTATCTCTCGGCAGACGTTAGCTTACGTTACTGTACTCTGATAGCTGTAAAGGACTTTTCCACAAATCATGCATATCCTTTATTTGTTCTTTATTCAGTCCTTTATTGTTGTGTGTTTGGTTCACCAACAGTTCTAGACACATCCTTGAATTTCAGTCTTGGCAAGTATGACAAAGATAAAGTGAGACATTCTTCTGTGGCTGAAGTGATACGAATGTCTGTATTTCTGAGGTTAGTAACTGTCTGGAAGGCAATAGCAGAACTTGTTTTACCCAGCGTTTACACACATCCGCTTCTTGTGAAAAGCCTATTGTCATATGTAAATTGGGTGTCAATATTAATGAGTCAAGACTGTTATGTAGTTGGAGTTCTGGACCAGTTTGGAGCTCTTCTTATTCAACTATGCCAATGTGCGCACAGTTTTCCATTCTATGGCACCTTTAATATGTATATCACCACCATCATAGAAAAACCTTGCAGTGCCATTTTTTACACCATGACCAAGCGAATGTTGGAAGGCATGAACCATTTCCAATATCCAAGGCTTTGTTAAGACCACAGCAAAAATATACATAGAACAAGTTTTGAATTACTTGTCATATTGGTCAAGTCAAGCCAAATGTATTTGTAGTGCTTTTCACAACTGTGGTCACAAAGCAGCTTCACAGAATTCCAGTAAAGACAAAGTTTTAACATGAATGTAAAACCCCCAGGTGAGCAGGCCAGGGGCGACAGCGGCGAGGAGAACCTCCCTCAGAGCTGAGGAAGAAAGCTTGGGAGGAACCAAGGCTCAGAAGGGGGGCCCATCCTCCTCTGGTCAGACTACCTACAAAGTTATTATACTACTAACATTAATAGTAGTAGTAGTAGTAATAGTAATATAATATTAATATTGTTATTTTATTCAGTAATAACCAGGGGCATGTTACCAACTGGATCTACTAGGCATGTGCCCAGGGGTCCACAGCCAGCACAGATTAATGATACATTGATTAGGTGACACATACCTTGTAGCTAAGTTAATGGAAAAGAACCACCCTAGGACCACCGCTGATGAGATAACATTGGACTCACTAGCAACTTCATTAGAGTTACTACTTTCATTTAGCTATATTATTCAAATGCAACTATGAAATTACATATTTAATCACATACGGGGTATAATTTGAATGGTATCGTACCACAACGACTCTTGACTTCTAGTTAGAGCACTTCAGCGCTTGGGTTGGGTTGCCAACCAAAAATACCCAGCCAGCTGCATCCCATGATTCCGGCTGATGAGGTTCACGATCATGTTCCCAGAATTTATTCATTTGTTTCAATTGTTCCAGACAATGGCAAATAACGAAGGGAGGGTAGACTGAATTTTTAACAAGACACCAGAAGGACAGAGACATTCTGTTATTTAAAACTAAACAACATACTGTTGGTATCTATTTTGTCAAGTTATCTGCTATGAGATTTTTACTCCCAGTGTTTTTCAGCTCTCTCAGTCATTAAGAAATAACCCACAGCTCTCTTGATTAACCCGGACACATCTAACATGTAATGATTACGGCTGATTTACAGCATCCTGCAAATTATTTGAAACTTGAAGCTGTAGGTAAGAGCCAAGGTGTTCCAGGGTGTTTCCCCTTTCCTGAAAGCAAAGCCCGAACTCAGGCCCCTTGAGGGCTCCTTCATCTTGGGGTCCTGTGCAGTCAATTCCCCCTGAGCTAATACTAACACCATTATATGGCTTTTTAGAGTTCAGGCAACTGAGTGTGTTTCCTTCCCTTCTCTATCTCTGAATATTAGAATTCACCCACATGCTCAAATCTACATAGTTCACCCATTTAAATCTAGGCTTAATATTCAGTTATTAATCCTAAAGTGTTCATTCAGTAACTATAATGACTAAACTGTCAGTGGGGTGGTACACCTCTTGTCACTGGGTTGAAGGGCACATTTTCACCTTCACCTCATCTTTAGTTAGGGAACTTAATTGTACTATCATTTTTGGTCAAACCATTGTTGTACATTTGAGGGCACATTTACATTATTTGTACTGTTATTTGCACAGGGGCCTTTCTGATAGTCTTCAAGCAATTTAATAGCTACTATCACTATTACTATTTCTTAGAAACCACTAGGAATTATTTAGCAATTATTATGAACTATTCAGTAACTTCTATGAACTATTCAGTAACTTCTATGAACTATTCATTAACTACCACAAAACTATTTAATGCCTACTGTGAATTAGGTTATTTTCTCAGAAGCTTCTATAAATTATTCAGAAGGTGCTTCAAATGATTCAGTGCCCATCATGAAATATTTAGGACCTACCATCAATTATTTATTAACAGCTAGGAAATATTTAATCATTACTATGAATTATGTAAGAATTGCTTTTGACTGTTTAGAAACTACTATGTAGTAACTTAAAAACATTTTTATTAACTTCTAGGAATTATGTAAGTAATAATTATGAAGTATTTATCCACGACTAGAAATTGTTTCGTAATTATTATAAATGATTAAGACGTCGTAACTACTGTAAATGATGCTGTTCATTAGCTACTACAACTAATTCCATAACTATGAAGCACTTTATACTTTATGCTATGAATCAATTATAAACATTGACATATATGACATATTTAGAGGTCTTAAATTATTCAGTAACTACTATGATTTATTCAAGAACTACTCAGAATGATCTATAAATTAGTAAGACTATTTAGTAGTTACTACAAATGATTTGGTAACAACTATGAACTTTTTAATAACTACGGAAAATGATTTAAGAATTACTATGAATTTATTTATTTAGGCACATTTAGAAACTGTCAGTAATTGAAATAATCATTACTAATTATTCAGTATCTACTTAAAAGTCTGAATTTGGCATGTGGTCTTAAGCGTTTAAGGGACATGTAAACAAAAGAAAGTACAGAACGTTTGTCAATCTCCCACCAACTTTCCCATTCAAGCCTCTAACCACACGGTCTGTCTACACAAAACCCTCCCAAGTGCACCTCCTCCTCTGTCGCTGAAGCAGGAGTCTGGCGGAGGGACATGAGTCAGTGTTATGAAAGAAGCACAGCGAATAAAACAGCTCGTTGCACGCAGCGGGATGTCCGTCAGACTCGAGGAGTCTGGGCGCTTACTCAGAGACCGAAAACAAGCCCATCAGAGCTCAGTGAGGAGTGAGAGGCTTCTCTGCCCTCACAGCGCCTTCACACTTACCTGCTGGCAAAGCTGCGGCCTCTGCCTGGCACGTTATTCTCGCTTTGCCGCCTCATTCCTTCCCAGAAAGAAAATCAATGGTCGACATGCAGACATAAGCTTATGCAGAAAGAGTAAAAAACATCTCCTCATGCATTTTAAACAATATCCTCAGATTTGGGGGTCTCTGCCTGTTTTTAATAACACTCCGGCTTCCCTTGTAGTCTCAAGGAAAATGTCCTAGGGAGTAAACAGTGCCGTGTAGTTTATTGTCCTGAATTACAAAGAGAAGCTGCATGTTCAGCTCTTTTTCCTCAGCCCAGCGTCTTTCTCTTCACAGTCTCTTTGATTCTTCTTCACTAAACCAATTAAATGCGGCGTCTTATGAGAAGAGAGAGCTGTTTTGAGGGTGTGAATATGTCTGGCCTTTACTTCAGGGCTCTGGAGTGAAATTCTACAGCGGCTTCACCTGCACAGTTTACAAGTCGGAAGCAGAGTTTGATTGGTATGCATCAGGCCTGCTCAGTCAAAGAAGCTTAAAGAACTACAAAGGCCGGCTGGATTCTTGGCCCAAGGCCGCAGAAGCGGTAAAGAAGATGGAGGAAAGAGGCTGCCGCTCAGTTCTAAGATCCTCTAATCCCACCTAATGATCCAGCCGCCGCTGCTTGATGAAAAGATCAGCCCAGCATATGATTTCCCAAGCTGCTTTCTGTTTTATAAATGTCATGGGCTTTAACACCTTAAGCTGCAGCCCTATTATTCAGTTATTCAGTTGTAATAATTAATAACTTCTTAATAACTTTATATTCTTAATAACTACAATGAGCGCACTAAGTTTATTATCAATGGTGAGGATGCAGAAGTGGCCAAAAGATCAATTTTTAGGCATCACCATGGAATAAGACTTGGGAAACGGTGCTCTTTAACCCCTTAAAATCCCAGGTTTATTACAGGCTAAGGCTTTTTATTCAGTAAGTACTGGGACCTTCATTCAAATGAATTCAAATCTTTGGTTATAGATGTGTGCAATAAAACATTGGGCCTACTGGTGAGCCCTGGCCTTTAAGGGGTTAAATTATCTTATGTTGAACAGCCAGGGAGAACCACTGGTCAGCACTAGCTGATATGGCCAGGAAGCAAGCATCTTAACTTTATGGTGACTCTAATCCTGACACTACTACCCCACAGCCCAGCACAGTAAAGCAGGAGCAACACATCAGCACCTCATGAAGCCTACAACAACTTATTTACAAGAAACATCTCTCCTACTGAGAGTGCTGCACCTCCCCAGAGCCTCCATGCATGGCTGCTTTGCATGGCCACACCTCCTGTGCTCCCATAGCAGCCTGAGCCATTGGGACACCACATAGCCCCCTTTTCAATAGTCAGCCATCCCTGCGACTTCATAGAGTTCGAGCAGAGTCCCTGGGGTGCATACATGGGTTTCGGAATGCCCTCCATCCCAGTAAACACAAACAAACAAACATAAACACAACTGCCCCACAGCCCGACACAGTAAAACACAAGCAACATACCAGCACTCAGCCACTAAACAAACTGCAACTTTATTTACAAGAAATGCCTTTGTTGCCACGAGAGCGGCACCATCCGACAACCTCTATGTGTGGCTGCTTTGCATGGCCACCCCTCCCTCACTCCCACGGCAGGCTGTGCAAGCCAGTGGTGAGGTGGCAGACTATCAACAAAGAATCCAGCAGTCAAGAAATACAACACAGATTGGCTGAACCCACACAAAGGAGCTTAAAAAGATCTGCAAATGTAGTTATGTGCCTCAAAGATCAGAACCGTCCAGGCCAAGGTCTTTTCTCTGGCTCTCGATGGATGTGAAAGCTGGACAATAAAAAAGTGGGCCAAAATGTGTTGATGCCTTTGAACTGTAGTGTTACCGAAGAGAAAATAGATCCTTGATTCAAATCGGGCCTGGGATTTTAATAAGCTGGAACAGACAAAGTAGAACCTGTAGTGTCATATATAAAAATACCAAGATAAAATAAGAAAGAACTACAGTGATTTTATTCAATGTTACAAACTGACCTACATAAGTCTCATAAGTACACAACAGGGGTGGGTGTGTATATGTGTATGTGTATATATATATATATATATATATATATATATATATATATATATATATATATACAGTGCCCTCCATAATTATTGGCACCCCTGGTTAAGATGTGTTCTTTAGCTTCAAATAAATTGAGGGTTTTTTTAAATAATATAGGACCACGATGGAAAAAAGAGCAAAATCCAACCTTTATCTCAAGTGCATTTATTCAGTAGGAAAAAAATCCCACATTAAGAAATAATTGTTTAACATCAAATAATGTGTGCCACAATTATTAGCACCCCTGATGTTAATACTTTGTACAACCCCCCTTTGCCAACAAAACAGCGCCTAATCTTCTCCTATAATGTTTCACAAGATGGGAGAACACAGAAAGAGGTATCTTCGACCATTCCTCTTTGCACAATCTCTCTAAATCATCCAGCGACCTGGGTCCTCTCCTCTGCACTCTCCTCTTCAGCTCACCCCACAGGTTTTCAATGGGGTTAAAGTCTGGGGACTGAGATGGCCATGGGAGGAGCTTGATTCTGTGTGTGGTCAACCATTTCTGTGTAGATCTTGCCATATGTTTAGGGTCATTATCTTGCTGAAAGACCCAGTGACGACCCATCTTCAGCTTTCGGGCAGAAGCCACCAGATTTTGTTTTAAAATGTCCTGGTATTTCAAAGCATTCATGATGCCATGCACCCTAACAAGGTTCCCTGGGCCTTTGGAAGAAAAGCAGGCCCACAGCATCACTGATCCTCCCCCGTATTTCACAGTGGGCATGAGGTGCTTTTCTGCATACTCAGCTCTTGTGTTACGCCAGACCCACTTACAGCATTTGTTGCCAAAAAGCTCTATCTTTGTTTCATCTGACCAAAGCACACGGTCCCAGTTGAAGTCCCAGTACTGCTTAGCAAACTCCAAACGTTTACGTTTATGATTGTGAGTGAGAAAAGGTTTTTTCCGTGCATGCCTCCCAAACAGCTTGTTGGCGTGTAGATAGCGTCTGATGGTTGTTTTGGAGACTTCGTGACCCCAAGATGCTGCCATTTGTTGCAGTTCCGTAACAGTGAGCTTTGGAGAACTTTTTATTTCTCTTATCATCCTCCTCACTGTGCGTGGTGGCAAAATAAACTTGCGTCCTCGTCCAGACTTGTTTACCACTGTTCCAGTTGTTTTAAACTTCTTAATAATTCCTCTGACAGTAGATACGGACAGGTGTAGGTGAGTGGCTATTTCCTTGTAGCCATTGCCTGACCTGTGAAGGTCAACACACATCTGCCTTACTTGAATGCTATGTTCCTTTGTCTTTCCCATGTTGAAGAGAAATGGCCTCTGTGTCACGTCATAATTATACCCCAGGGAAACAGGAAGTTGTGAATTGCTAATTAAATGTTCCTACATACTTTGATTAACTTCGTAAACTACTGTAGAAGTGACAGAAATTCTTTAATTACATTTATTTCCTAAGAATTGTTAGGGGTGCCAATAATTGTGGAACAGGTGATTTTATGAAGAAAAATTATTTCTTAGTCAGGGATTTTATTTTCCCCCTAAAACTCTACTTGAGTTAAAGGTTACATTTTTCTACAATTTTCAGTGTGACAGTATGTTTCCACAATAAAAACTGAATTTATTTTAAGGCTTTTGACACATCTTAACCAGGGGTGCCAATAATTATGGAGGGCACTGTATATATATATATATATATATATACACACACACACGGTGGTGGAGAGTAACTGAGTAAATGTAATTAGTTTCTGTACTTTAGTATTTTTGGTGTATCTGTACTGAAGTTTCTCCGTTCTGGACTTTTTCCTTTCACTCCACTACATTTCAGAGTCTAATATCCGACTTTTTCCTCCTACATTTTGAGAAATCTGTCGTTCCTTTTGGTTTCTGTGTGTATAAAAACGTAACATGTCAAAACGAAAGAAGCGCAAAGCCAGAGCACCAATCAGGGCCCAGCGGTCACTTTGTTTAGAGCTGGTTTTGACCTGTTGGTCATACCGACCCAGTGCAGCACGCGGTTCAACGTCAGCGCAGCAGCGTAAAACTTTGGGAGAGTCTGTTCAACATAAATGATGAACTAACCTAACTTTGTGTAAATAGAGCTCAATATAGAAATATGTCCACATATGCAGTCGAGACTGACGCGGCTTTTTTCTGAATTTCTACAAACACCATTTCATTTTATAGTAAATGAGTTTGGGCTGGTTTATGTTTATGAACAGACGCCTACAGATCAACATAGTAAAGGAGCTCATCTGTGATCCTGAGTTTAAAGCCAGTTTTTATTCAACTTAAACTTGGAACTAAGTTGTAAATAAATCTGAAACTGAAACTTTGCTTGTGTGTAAAAAGTGATTTCAGAGCCACTCGGTTCTCCCTGATGGAAACTGTTTACCTTCAGTGTTTTGTGCTTCTGATCATTTTAATAGACGTCAGCGTCACTAATTAATGACGTTCTATTAAAAGACTGGTTTACCAAGAGAGACGCTGGAGGACTTTCACCTGAAATGAGTTCATGAAGCCAGTCTGGTTATAAAAATGATAACAGGACATCAGAGCCAGAATTACTCTTTTAGTACTTTTACTTTATACTTAAGTACATTTGAAGGTAAATACTTTAGTACTTCTACTCAAGGTGGAGGTCTAAAGGGAGGAACTTCTACTTTTACTGGAGGAATATTTTACCTTGGATATCTCTACTATATATATATATATATATATACTTTTGCCTGATTCCACATTTTCTTTTGTGGGCAGAAAAAATGTCATCCTTTAGTTCCTCTGCATACTGTCTTGTTTTGCTTAAACAAAAATCACTGAATGAACCTGTTGATACCTGAGCCTTGATTGACAGATGTAAAATATGTTGACCTACATAACTGTGTAATAAATAAAGTAATTACATAGTTATATAGTTTTTTAAAAACTACTCTTGAATCATAAGACTTACTCGTAAGAGTTAGAAGGTTACCAACGGCAATAGGTTTTACATTGGACTGCCTACTTCTGCAGCTTCAATGGCATTCCCATCATTTGAATTGTTTAAGCGCAGGCATGGTGACATTAGGAATGATATGCCGCAGTGGACATTTGTCAATGGCGGAAGCATCTCCTTGGAGCCGAACTGAGGACGTTCTGGATGATAACGGCAGTGTGTTATCAGATGGAGCTCAACTTCTGACCTTTGGGTCTTGGCCACTGTGAGTTAATAGTGCGGACAATATGTAATTACAGTCAGGATCAGGACATAAAGAGCTGATGAATTGTTCTCTTATACAATACAAAACCACACTGACACATCACACATCAGCTGATGACACCACAAGCCATAATCAGCACGGCTCAGGCAGCTTCCCAGGCTGGAGGGGGGAGTGTTTGTGGGCAGATGGTGCAGCAGAAGCTCCGAGACATGCTCTCTAGTCTGCAGGCCACTGTGTACAGGATGACACCTGGTAAAGAGCTGACCCACACTTGAGGGAGAGAGGCCTTCAGGCACAGGGGGAGAGAGAGGTGATGAATATATAGTGTGTTGCCTTGACCTCATACTAAAAGTCCAGAAAGATCAATATACATGTGGCTCATATGTGTGTATTTGAGCACATAAACAGGGTTGCGGTGTAACAGAATACAAGTATTAGAAATATGTAAAGTGAAGAAATGAAGTATCTATATTAAATTCACCAAACTGTGTTTACTTAAAGGGAACATTATCAGTGATTGTTTATGACCTATTTTAAAACTAGCACACACTGGTAACAAACATGCTTATTTAGATGGACTCTAAAGAGGAAACCAGCAAACAGCTTCCTTACGAACACTGGCATTTCCTCTAAAGCCTGAGTAGACTGATAAATCACTGTGACGAGTCAGTTACAATATATGGCCAAAAGTATGTGGACACTCCTAATTTTTCAGGTTTCTCAGCCACAGCCACTGTCAACAGGTGTACAAAATCAAGCACATAGCCATGCAAACTGGCAGGAGAACGCAGAAGCTATGTGATATGGGTTTCAACCTTCGCCACAAGTCAGGTCATGAAATTTCTGCCCTGCTAGATCTGCTCTGGTCAACTGTAAGTACTATTGTTGTGAAATGGAAGCACTTAGAAGCAGCAACAGCTCAGCCACAAAGCAGAGCCACCAAGTGCTCAACCACATAGTTCACAAAATCAGCTGTTGCATCACCCGATACAGCTTCAAACTGCCTTTGTAAGTAACCTCAGCATAAGAACGGTGCTTCAGGAGCTTCGTGAACTGGGTTTCCATGGCTGAGCAGTTGCACACAAGCCACAGCAACTTCATTTACAGATCATATTTGTCATGCTGGACATTTTGCCTGGAGCAGCACTGTTACTGGCCCAATGTGCTTTAAACTGTTTTGCATTATGTTTCAGGGGCTGATTTGGGGTGGAAAACATTACATTTGCCATCCTGTAGATCCTCCCCAGGGTCAGCGCACTCACTATTCGGCCTACTTGTTCAAAGCTTTCTTATATGGGTTTATATTCATGTGTTTCAGCGGTGTCTTTTAGCCGTGTATGTGTGTATTATATGCATGTATTTCACAGAGTGAGAGAGTGAGAGAGAGAGAGAGAGTCTGGCACTACTTCTCTGTTCCCTTGGCTCAGTGTAAAGTCTGCCTATGCTGGCGCACTAGAGTGATGGAGTTTGTTGTAAAGGCTATGGTTATTCATAGCAGCGCAAGCCAGGCCGAGCATCAGAGGCAGACAGAGCAGAGCCAGCTGGAACACGTCCCTAACATTGTCTGAACGAACTCTTCCATACAGGCTTTCCTTTAAACTTTAATCATCAGGATCCCGAGAGCCAAGGCAGCAAAAGCTGCCAAAAGCCTCTCCTCTCCTCCAGCATGTGGACTGCTTTTAAAACAATAAGTGGCACCAGATGAAAAAAACAACACCTTTTTTTTTGCGTTTTTGAACAAATTACAGCCGATGAAAAATGCAGCGCCAGCACTTTGGCCTCTGCATACAAAATCATTCCTCCACAGATAAAGCTTCTAATGAGGAACCTCAACATGTATGTATTATTCACCAGCCTTGGGGAAATTATGAGCATCAGTTTGACTACTTATAAAGAATTCATAAATGATTAAGGATCAACGCATAATTGAATTAATGGCTCTTTTTTTTAACCTCACAGCACCGTCTTCTGATTTATGTATGAAGATTAATATTATTTTTTAAAACCTTTTTATATTTTTATATATATTTACAGTGTTGGTTAGTAATGCACTACTTATAATCTGGAAAAAAGTATCTGAAAACACAGTCGGAGGTGTGATCAGATTACAGTTACCTTCTTGAAGGGTTAACAAGACGGTTCTTCAAGAGTTCTTCAGTAAAGACAATGATTCTACACAGAACCATGAACACTCAAAGACACTTTGCAGGGTGAGTGGTTTTATATCGCATCAAAAAGGCTTATGATGTCAAGCTTGTAAGAGTAGAAGAACCCTTTTTGGGTTCACAGGGCTGCAACTCAGTGCATTTAGGCATGTAGAGGTGGTCAAGACAACTTGCTGAAGTGCAGACCGAGCATCAGAACGGGGAAGAAAGGGGATTTAAGTGACTCTGAACGTGGCGTGGTTGTTGGTGCCAGACGGGCTGGTCTGAGTATTTCAGAAACTGCTGATCTACTGGGATTTTCACACACAACCATCTCTAGGGTTTAATGAGAATGGTCCGAAAAAGGGGAAATATCCAGTGAGCGGTCAGTTGTGTGGACGAAAATGCCTTGTTGATGTGAGAGGTCAGAGGAGAATGGCCAGACTGGTTCCAGATGATAGAAAGGCAGCAGGAACTCAAATAACCAACCAAAACCTCTGAGGAACGTTTCTAACACCTTGTTGAACGTCTGCCACGAAGAATTAAAGCAGTTCTGAAGACAAAAGGGGGTCCAACCTTTTACTAGCAAGGTGTACCTCATAAAGTGGCCAATATATATATACACACACACACACACACACACACACACTTATGGCTTTAAAGACTGTCATCACCCTTTGTTGACAGTTAATACAAAAACAGTGACACCACAGTGACGGGGGGACAGCTGTCAAAGACGGAGCCATCTGAAGACCTGCTCAAGTTCAGACACCTAATGACACACTACATATAACCTATAAGCTCCATTGAGGCACGTATTCGTCCCACAAGTTCAACGTTTGAGGTTTGACGTGGAATACAAGGGTTAAAGACTAAAGGCCGTGGACTTGAAACGCTTACGAAAGGTATAGATCATTACGGCCCTATCCGTGCTGCTGTCTGTCTCGGTTGCTTCGAGGCCCCCTCTTTTTGATTTGCCATCCTTGGTGATGAAAACCGAAGGCAGTTCAATAATTCACAGCGCGGGCTGTCTCCCGCCTCGGCTGAGCGATGAACGGCGTTTAAGCTGGAGCAAAGCGTTCATGCGCGGTTTCTACTTTCAAGGTACCCGAAGATCTCTGAAGTCTTTTTCCTCCTCGGTTGTCACTCACATATCACATTTTATTTACCGCCTGATGGGGTGGCATACAAAACTGTTCATCAACTGTACATTGTTATTCTGTCGGCTGTACGCGAGTTCCAGCACCCGAGAACAAGGCGCAAGATTGTTAAGGATGCAGCACGCAGCCATGTGAGGAGATGCCAGGGAAGATTACGTCTCAATGTGAAACAGAGTACCCCCCACTTAGTTCAATTAGCCGCTCAGAGAGCTTGTCTTCCTGGTGTGTGGGGGTGGATAAGGTGTCCTGTTGTGCACGTGAGCTCCTATGTCGCAAAAACAAGTCAGGCCAAGGATGTCGAGATGCAATGGTAGGACGTTCCCATGGAAACAGCAGAACATAGAGCGTACCACTGAAAGTTTAAAGGTGCTTTCACATTCCATTCCCTGTAAATATCACACTACACACTACTCAACCTGCCACTCTGTTCTCGAAGGAAATCCATCCAGGCCTTTCACACAACCATTTACAGCACACTTCACCAGGTCCATCTACCTTATACCCTCACCAGCCACTTTATTAGGTAGATTTATTGCTAGTAAAAGGTTGGACCCCCTTTCACCTTCAGAACTGCCTTAATTCTTCGTGTCAGACTTTCAACAAGGTGTTGGAAACGTTCCTCAGAGATTCTGGTTGGTTATTTGAGTTCCTGTTGCCTTTCTATCATCTGGAACCAGTCTGCCCATTCTCCTCTGACCTCTCACATCAACAGGGCATTTTCGTCCACACAACTCACCGCTCACTGGATATTTCCTCTTTTTCGGACCGTTCTCTGTAAACCCTAGAGATGGTTGTGTGTGAAAATCCCAGTAGATCAGCAGTTTCTGAAATACTCAGGCCAGCCCGTCTGGCACCAACAACCACGCCACGTTCAAAGTCCCTTAAATCCCCTTTCTTCCCCGTTCTGATGCTCGGTCTGCACTTCAGCAAGTCGTCTTGACCACCTCTACATGCCTAAATGCATTGAGCTGCGGCCGTGTGATTGGCTGCTTAGCTATTAGTGTTAAAAAGCAACCAGTGAATGTATGTCCACTAAATATATATACAGTGATAGTCTATGTATTGCAATTTGTCAGCCATCTGCTAAAGCATTCATCACAGGTCAGCGATCTGACCACAGGACTGCCACTATTTTGTGCTGAGTGGGTTGAACAGACCTGCCACAGGGCTTGATAGTGATATAGTACATAAAAATGATTAGAAATATATTAGAATTTTCTCATTAACTTTTCCCTTGGATCACACACAGCGGTGTCCACTCACTGTCCACTCTGTTAGGTGTAAGTTGTCCTCTAGTCCTTCACCAGTGTGGTGGTCACAAAATGCTGGCCCGGCTGCATATTTTTGGTTGGTGGACTGTTCTCAGTCCAGCGGTGACACTGAGGTGTTTAAAAACTCAAGCAGCACTGCTGCATCTGATCCACTCAGACTAGCGCAACACACTCTAACACACCACCATCATGTCAGTGTTAACAGCACACAAAGCTCACAACCCATAACAGGAAAAAATAACATAACTTGTGTACTTATTTTAATTTTTTACATATAATTATTACTGTTATTTTGCCAAGTATGTGCTTAGATTTAATAAAGTACATTCAAAGTGAAATAACTGCTGTTTTTTTCTCTGTAATGTTACACAGTGTGCTTAATCTGCCCTGTGCGGTGAATAATCACGCTTTGAGTCCATTTGCAGGAGTGATGTTCTTGGAAGAGTCTTTTTCTTTAACACACTTTTGTCTCATTATGAGGTTGACACTCTTAGTTAACACCTTGTTGAAATATTGATTGGAAAATCTGGAATTTTAATTGGTCAGTGTCAAAAATGCAATTTCATTTATATCATACTTTCCAAGTACATGTTTATTTGCAGTTTTGACTTATTTATATCAGCCAGGCACACCTTTATACGTCCCTTTATACTCATACATCACAAGCTTTTTGCTGAGAAGAGCAATTGTTAGACGCCTAAGAGCCTCATGAGCACACAGTTTAGCCTCCCCCTGCCCCCTCAATCCACCAGATCCATCATTCCGGGACTTCCTCATTTGCTAATTAAGCCCTGGTCTTCTGAATACCCTATAGGGTGCTTAATGTGATTTGCTTGCCAGTACTAGTATAGATAGATAGATGGATGGATGGATGGATGGATGGATGGATGGATGGATGGATGGATGGATGGATGGATGGACGGTTGGATGGTTGCATAGATAGATAGATAGATAGATAGATAGATAGATAGATAGATAGATAGATAGATGGATGGATGGATGGATGGATGGATGGATGGATGGATGGTTGCATAGATAGATAGATAGATAGATAGATAGATGGATGGATGGATGGATGGTTGCATAGATAGATAGATAGATAGATAGATAGATAGATAGATAGATAGATAGATAGATAGATAGATAGATAGATAGATGGTTGGTTGGTTGGATGGATGGATGGATGGATGGATGGTTGCATAGATAGATAGATAGATAGATAGAGAGATGGATGGATGGATGGATGGTTGCATAGATAGATAGATAGATAGATAGATAGATAGATAGATAGATAGATAGATAGATAGATAGATAGATAGATAGATAGATGGTTGGTTGGTTGGATGGATGGATGGATGGATGGATGGATGGATGGTTGCATAGATAGATAGATAGATAGATAGATAGATAGATAGATAGATAGATAGATAGATAGATAGATAGATGGATGGATGGATGGTTGCATAGATAGATAGATAGATAGATGGATGGATGGATGGATGGATGGATGGATGGATGGATGGTTGCATAGATAGATAGATAGATAGATAGATAGATAGATAGATAGATAGATAGATGGATGCATAGATAGATAGATAGATAGATAGATAGATAGATAGATAGATAGATAGATAGATAGATAGATGGATGCATAGATAGATAGATAGATAGATAGATAGATAGATAGATAGATAGATAGATAGATAGATAGATAGATAGATAGATAGATAGATGGACGGACGGACGGATGGATGGATGGATAGATAGATGAATGGATGGGTGGACCAGTATCTCAGAATGGAGCCACTATTAAGATGTCAAAAAATCCTCCAATAGTAAAACAGTATGACAGGATTTCCTTGCACTGTTGACCTATTTCAGGGATTATAAAATCTTGTATGCAGCTCACATGTATAATCAGAATTTGACCCATATTATATTGGCATCATCTCCTACAGTGTTTGCCATGGGCTTAACTGTACACCAGCATGGTGGTCCTACAAGGTAGACCTTTCCAATAAAGCGGCTGGTGAATGCAGTCAATTAATCTTGTTCCTAATTTATGATGGTTCCTCTTAAGAATGGCACTGCAAAGCAGCCAAGGACCATTATTTTGTGCTTTTTAAGCACTGGCACCCCACGAGGATTTGCTATCAACACAAAAGATAGAACCTGCTCACAAAACAGTGGCAGGTAGTTCCAGCAGAGAGGAACCCTAAGGGCCTGCTAGGCCTTCAGAGACGGCTGGTTTCTTGGAACTGAAATATTAATGTCTGTAACTTTAGACCTTTTTAATTGAGTACAATCAGGATGCTTGTTGAATTTTGACTGGGTTAAAAGCTTTGGCTGCTGTTCTTCCAAGCTTTACTGGAACCTTAGACACAAATCATTTAAAACACCACCTGGCTTATGACTGGATAAATGCATCGCTTTGGCTGAATTCATTTGCATAAAGGTGTCTCCAAAACCAGTAACCATTCACACCATCAGTACAGCTGATAGGGGTAAAAGGTGATACTAGAATGCTGCAAACCGCATAGCATTATTATTCAGTACTGCTCTTGTTTTTTTTTGTTTTGTTTGTTTGTTTATATATCTGTATATGCAGGGAGATTCACTCGAAAGAGGCCCCAAATATTCTGTTGTAACTCCCGTTAGGCCGAAGCGATCTGAACCAAAAAAATACACTACATACCGTGAAGAGTGTGTAATGGATTGCATTACATGCGACGCTGGAAGTGAATCTCCGTTTTCTGCCAGACTCATGAAGGGGTACAGGGGTCTGCACCTGGAAGTCAAAAATGGAGGTTAAAAGTCACAATAGCTGTCCGGTGCCCACCTCATCGCTCCAATGCAGGGGCATCCAAGCTTGTTTGAAGCTCCTTATACTGAGGAGCACATTGCATGTAGTTTTGTTCAGATTGCTTCATCCTAGCGAGAGTTATTACAGGATATTCGGGGCCTCTTTCGAGTGAATCTCCCTGTATATATTAACTTTACAGGCTTACAAGAGAAAGGAAAAAAAAACATTCTTAATATGTAATGGAAAATAATCATTTTGGACTACATTGGTCCATCTAGCTAGTTAAAAGGGAATTTCATTCATTTTGCAAAATCTGCATAATCATAGGATAGGAACCAGATAAAAGCTCCCTCACAGAAAGTTATTATATGAAATGCTTATGCTTCCTGATGCTTGAAACATGGTTTTACAGTAGTTTTGAGATAATATTTGGGCCAAACATTCATTTTTTCAACTCCCTTTATGGCAGAGATACACATGTGACTCATTGTAAAGCAAAATAGTCCATAATAAACAGTTTTTTATCAGATTTACCACTATTTTAGCTTTACAGATCAAAAACTCAGAAGACAATTGTGAGTTCGCTGGTGGTTTTGGATAATCAAAAAATAATGTCTGGCTCTAGACATCATCGCCCCTGGTTCCCATCACCACCACTTTAAAGACGTGTGTTTGTCATTTATGGCATTTGGCTGACGCTCTTATCCAGAGCGATTTACAATTTGATCATTTTACACAGGGAGGCCAAGGCGGTGTTAGGAGTCTTGCCCAAGGACTCTTATTGGTGTAGTGTAGGGTGTTTACCCAGGTGGGTATTGAACCCCAGTCTACAGTGTAGAAGGCAGAGGTGTTAACCACTACACTAACCATCCACATTTCATAGCATTTCATATCAGACCACTCTGAATGACTTTGTTTACGTCTCAATGACTGCAATTCAGAAAAATGGGTGGAATTCCCCTTTAAATAGACTAGACAAACATTAAGCACTTCCTTAAGGCCCCAGCTACACCGCAAATTGCCAAAGACGTGCCTTCATGTACTCTTTATTGGGAAATGTAGAGCTGGTCTTTAGCTGCCAGGCACTGTCTCAACAATTCCTGACTGAGGTTGTAAATTATTCGGCGAAAAAGGAGATTAAACTATATTCCGTACACTGGGAAAAAAAAGTGGGACGTATGGGGCCTGGAGGCACAGACATCACATCACTCGGGGTCAACGGGGTTAGCGCTCAGTATGCCGTCCCACAGCCCAGCACACTTGTGTGCAGCTGAGGAGATATGAAGTTGGAGGCTGTCAAAGGTATTCTTCGCAGAAGCACAAAGAAGCAAAACTAGCCTCAGATTCGGCTCGCTCCCGGGACGCTACGGAGGGAGGACGAGAGGAGCGAGCGAAGAGGCTCAGGCGATAAATTATGCGGTCTTAACGGCGTCGCAAGCAGCACCCGAGAAGTGAGTGCGCCCGAGGATAATATGATTAAAATATCAAACGGTGCAAAGAGTCAAAGAAGGACACGGATCAGGATAAAGACAAAGGCTGCATGTATCATGATGAATCAGTTCAATAGTAAAAGGTAGGTCAAGACTGCATCGGTGTGCTGATTAAAAATATCCACAATGTACGGTAAATCTAGCTTATGTAAGCCAGCGGGAGAAGATTGTTTTGAAAGCAGTGCACATTTATTCATTAGTGCAAAAAAAGACACCCTTTTAGAGTGGATTGTGAGGAATCTGTTTATTTATTTCCGCCCCCCCAAAGGTCTTTGTCAAAGATCCAGGAAGGTATTTCTTTCCCTTTGGCAGGGAAATAATGCTGTTTTCCATCCAGCCGCAAGCCTGTCATCCTCATGCCCTCTGGCTAAAGCCAGGGATTGTGAAGGCTTATGCAATCCTGTCTGCTTTGGAGAACTAACGCAGGGATGAGCTGCCACATATTAGAAGAGGAACAGAGAGTTCTACCATAATGACAAAACACACAGAGACGCGCCCGCACAAACACACACCAGACGAGCGAAGAGGTCTCACGAGACGCACACACACGTTCACTCGGCTCAGTGAGAGGCTTCATTCTCCTCCAGAGAAGCACACAGGCGAGCACATTAAGCAAACACATATAATTACAAAAGGCAGTCGTGTGCGAGAGGCATTGGTTTGATGTCAGATCCGTTTCTGTGAGCGATATCGCGAATGGCTGGGTGAGGGCGTAGGGCCGTGGCCCCGGGCCGGTCAGATGGGATTGGGTTGAGCGAGGAAGGCCAGGGTTCTGGACAGCAGAGCAATCGCAAAACCAGCTTAAACAAAAATAGCCTCAGCTGGCTGTGAGGCCTACCCAGAGAACACGACTCCAAAAGGCAGCACACGACACGTGACGCCTCCTCGCAGCCCTCTTTCTCCTTCTTTTTATCCCCCACATCCTCTTCACCCTTTCTTTCCCATCCAATCTCTCTGCCTTTCACTCATTCCACACAGAAACATACAGAGATGTACTATGTGTGGATGCTAAGATAATCATGTAAAATCGTTTATTTACCACGATGGGTCGAAATTGGTCAGTAAATGTGAACTTTTCACCTGGAAACACTGATTTAAGGTTCGTAATCGGATCTTAAAACCACTGTTGAACCTTGGAGGGAACATTTACACTGTTTGTACCTCTGTACTGGTAAGATGTCTGAACAAGAGACCAAAGAAACCCACCAACGTGAGATCTTTCTCCATAAAAATGACGATAATCATTGTCTTATCTAGGTTGAAGGTCGTTTCAATGCATTTTGGTCGTTTTCTTTGTGAAAAAAAAAAATCGCTAATAGCATGCTAATGTCTCAGTAGCTAGCTAGCTAACTTTCCCGTTCCACCTTAAATAGTCCAGCGGTTCTGA
Organism: Pygocentrus nattereri; assembly: GCF_015220715.1. NCBI lineage: Eukaryota > Metazoa > Chordata > Actinopteri > Characiformes > Serrasalmidae > Pygocentrus > Pygocentrus nattereri. Next base: position 35,858,986 of record NC_051228.1, on the reverse strand, counting down.
GGCCTGAAGTGCCAGAAAGTAACTGCTGCTCCATTTAAGGTGGAACAGGAAAATTTGAACGAGAAGTTGGAGGATATCTGACTTCAGCTTCACATCACTGAAGAGTTGGGGGGGGGGTAATAATAAATAACTGCCCCCCTCTTTGAAGGCGTATGATCCCTAAATGTAACTAAAGCCCAGCAGTGAGGAGCTGAACTTTCCCCTCCTCTGCTGTCCCTGCAGACGGGCAGGGTCGCCTACAGAGCGGCGCTAGTAGCTGTTAATGAAGTGATGCTCTTTTATTTGAGGGTCTCATTTCAGAGGGAAGATCTCAACCACTATCCATTGTAATCATCATATCATAAAACATCTCTAATGTTATGACTGCGAGGTCCACCGTCCTGTTGCCCCTCATTTTATTTTGTCATCAGAGCGGTCCGCGCCCTACCTCCTGTTTTTACTTTATTCGTGATTGTTTCCTTATCTGTTCAGTTCTGCTGAACTCTCTCTCCCCACATAACAATGGCCACTTTTCCTTCAGTCATTGGAGTTTGAAGCTGAAGGTTTAAGCTGAGCTCTTAAGTTGAGAAGGTGGAAATGAGCTCTCGTTCTTTTTCCTCTTCTGCGCTGCTGATTTGTACAAACAGTTTACCACCAGATTGCATGGGCGTTATTCTGCTTTCAAGGGTGGTAGTTTTCTCCACAGGAGACCTGGCTTGCACATTTACGTGGTTTATATGGGAGACAAAACATGAAGAGCGAGAAATGGTTGTGGTGGATGATTAGACAGTCACCATGTTCCTCCTTTGGCCTGTTTTGGAACACAACTGAAGCAGCTGTAAAAACCCTGGTTTAAGTTTACTTTACCATTACCATTTATTATACAGTGCTGTGAAAACGTTTTTGGCATATTTTTCACACTTAACTGTTTCAACGAGTTTAATATAACACGAATTCAACCTGAGGAAACACAAAATAAAGTTTTACATGATTATTTCATTTATAAACTGTAGGAACTGGTAAGTAATTCCTTGTGTTTTCTTTGTCTTATATTACATTTTGTATGAGGATCTGAAACCATTTAGTGGGGCAAATATGCAGAAATCGAGGAAATCAGGAGAAGGAAGATACTTTTTCAAAGCTCTGTGTTTTGTACACTGGCGTGCTGACATCACAACTTGGTCAATTTAGGCTACGTTGAAAAAAACATATCCAACTTCATCATCATCATCATCAGCATCATCATGAGTGCTCATCTTGTAACGTGGAGCGAGGGGGCGGACGCATCTGAGATCTGAGAGAGAGATTTATTTTGGGCAAATCCAGGGTCATAGTCGAAACGGTCCAGGTTCAAACAGCCAACACGGAGAGATCAGAAAAACAGAAACACAGAACCTCAAACAAGAATCAAACACTACAAACAATATATACAGCACATCCGGCACAATCAAACATACTACGACCAACAAGAAACTCAGGAAAACGCAGGGCTTAAATACACGGGTTAACGAGGGTCAGGCGGAAACAATCAGGGGCGGAGTCACAAAACAAGGGGCCGGACTAAAGACCAAAACAAAGAAGCACATGGACAGGACTGGGAAGTAAACACAACATGAGCACATGGACAGGACTGGGAGGGGCCGATCGTGACAGAATCTTGTCCTGAATCTTCAGACACTCTAAACAGTGTAATATTGAATATGCAGTGTTAAGTCAGTGTCAGGCTAACGGTGGTGCACATTAACAGTGGTGAACATTGACTTTCCCTCATTGGGTGAAACACTGAGGGCAGCTCTAGTTTAAACTCTGACATTTGAAGCCTGTAATGAGCTTTATTGTGTTTTAGTGTTTCAGTAAATCCTTCAGTAAATACGTCAACATGAAGCCTCAGTCTTAACCCTGGAGGAGGCTTTAGTCCAGTACATTTCACTTTACTTAGACAAATACAACTTACGAGCTCTTATAATTTGTTATGAACAGTTCTTATAATCCATCATGTTAATTCATAATGCATAATAAGCATGGCTATTTTTATAAATATGTATAGCCATGTTCATGATGTCTTATGAATGCATTATAACATGTTATGAATGATTACAAACGTGACATCGATAGAAAGTGTTACCCTTGCTTCCTTAATGCCCCTGTGGGCCCCTCAAGGTGAAGACAACACCAAAATAACCCAAACTCGTTGCCTAAGCTAAAGCATACTGCCACCCCGCCTACCCGCCTACTCTGCCTGAAAAATTCTGAAATATATATTCCTAACCAAAAGCAGTTCAGATGAAGAAACATGCAAATAAAACACGCAAAAGATGAATTATGATGCTCATACAAGAGTTGCTTGGTTTTCCCTGCCTCAGATTTCTTTCTTTATTTTTCAATAATTTTCAACCTCCTCAATATCCTCAAGTTATCAGCTCCTGTGTAAAGAGATGAGTCTTCAGTCTGCGTTTGAAGACAGCAAGAGACTCTGCTGTTCAGACAGCCAATGGGAGTTCATTCCACCACCTGGGTGCCAGTACAGAGAACATTCTCAACGCTGGTCTTCCGTGCACCTTGAAGGATGGCGGGTCAAGCCGAGCTGTACTCGAAGCTCGAAGGGCTCGTGGTACATTCGAGATTTCACCATTGCCATCAAGCAGGTAGGGGCTGCTCCATTTTTGGCTTTGTAGGCAGCATTAGGGTTTTGAATCTGATGCGTGCACCTCCTGGAAGCCAGTGAAGGGAGCACAGCAGTGGGGTGAACTTGGGCAGATTGAAGACGAGTCGTGCTGCCGCATTCTGGATGAGCTGCAGAGGCTTGATGGCCTGCATGGGAAGACCAGCCAAGAGCGAGTTGCAGTAGTCAACCCTTGAGATGACAAGAGACTGCACTAGCACCTGGGCGGACTCTCGGGTGAGGAAGGGTCGGATCCTATGTGTATATATGGAGAATAGGTGTGTGAGAGGTTCAAAAGAACTATCTCAGTGCTAAACAATCTGAAAGCTTGAGGTAATAGCAAATAGTCCGATGGATACTAAGCAGTGATTGGAGGAAAAAATGAAGGGGACATTCAGGAATGATGTGGAAGGTATCAGAGTTATGCTCATAACTCAGGCCTGAGTTTTAGAATTCCTCTCATTTTGTATTATAACCAGCCTTTTTCCCCACAATGACAGCCTGGGGTGACATTTATAAAAAAGACAAATGACAACTTAAATCCTTCCAGACAACATCTAATCCAACGCTTTATATTATATTCTAACTAAAGCCACAGATGGTATGACTAATTTCTTTAGAAGATAAAATGTAGAGCCGTGAGCTTCACGAGCAACAAGGATGAAGGTGAACTGAATGCACAGAGTTTCTAAAGGCCTACTTATTAGTTCAATAAGATGAGACATAGCCATCCATCATGTTTCACTGTAGAGACTATCAAATAAACAATAGTTTTCCATTGTCACCTGTCACTGCTTTATCAGTAGCCTCAGAAATCAAGGTCTTCTATACGATAGAAGAAGATGAGTGTGCTTTAGCTATGGCTCCATGTTGGCCTGTTCCATAAAATGCTCATTTTTCAACCTCTCTTTCTGCTGCATCTGTTAAATATGGTCAGCTACATTTTCTTGTACTTAGAAAGGAACAGAAACTCTGCTGACGTGAAATGCAAATCTAATAGAAAATTCAATTAAACACTAGTCCAAAGGTGTCGAGTCTGATTTAGCAGGAGTTTTTCAAACCACATCATTCATCTGTACATGTTTCCATCTCACACCCATGCTTTAAAAAGTCTGGGTCATGGTTTAGGTCTCAAATTCAAAATCAGCATTGCACTGATGAAGACATGATGACAATAATAGATCGTTGCCTTAGTGTCTTCAGGCAACACGTCCTTCATCACGTTTTGACTGAGTTCTTTTTGAATACTCTTTCAATTCGCTTGCAATTGTCAGATTCATCCACTCAGGGAAGAGGTCAAAAGCACAACCTACGCATCAAAATGTTCTTGTGCATCAGCCTGACTGCATGTCTTTGGATTGTGGGTGGAAACCCACGCAGACACGGGGAGAACATGCAAGCCTATGCCGCTTCTCCCTCAGGGTTGTCGGGGGGGGTGCTGGAGCATATCCCAGCGGTCATCGGGCGGAAGGCAGGATACACCCTGGACAGGTCACCAGTCCATCGCAGGGCACAGAAACAGGCCTTTTCAAACTGTCAAAAACTGACAAATGACAAAAATGGACATACAGCAGCAAAATGCACATGCAGCCTAAAGCAGTTAGCTCTGTGCATTCACACTGAAGTTATAAGGGGTATTTCAGCCTGGACTGCATTTTAACTGGGGCTCCAATACAATGCAGCCAACAGAACACAGGTCAGTAACATATACCAGCAACAAAAAAAACAGCCTGTTTAATCCATGGGGATCCAGAGAAGTTGAAAATGGTCATATAAAAATAGATAACAACTGTTTGGTAGTGGACTTGAGGTGAATATACAAGAAGAATGTAAAGATATGGGACTCAAGCATGTGGTAAGAACATCTATCACATACATATATATATATATATATATATAGTCTATATATATGAATTCATACAAAACTCAATCATCTTCATGTTGCTGACTCCCTAGTGAGGGTCCTCTGTTATCTTCATGACTCTGTGTCATCCCTCAACACACCCCGCCCAAATCCCAGAGATCACGTACCTGCATTCAATTGATAAGCAGCCCAAACCATTCAGGGCAGCCCACCTTTGCCACTGATATATAAGACAGGAAGAGCTTTCTATTGCATATAGCAAGAATCTCGCAGGGGTTGGTTTTAGGGGGATAAATCACATTTATCTAACACGTGCATAGGAGATTAGAGGTGTAACGGGGGACTAATACAATTCACATCACTCAGTCGCGAAGCCTGTCTCTCCTCACCTTGCGCTCCATCAGTTAAACACCTAAACAGTCTCTGACGTGCCCACTGGCACCGAGACTCCCTTGTCATTTCCTTTAAACATTTCCTGCTTCTCGCGAAGCCCCTAATCTCCGCTTTAAATCTTTCTCCTACCCCTGCTAGGGAACGTGTTATATCAGATCGGAGGCATGGATTTATCGCCCGCGATCCTCCGGCTCTGTAAATAATCCGTGACTGTTCATCAGAACTGAGACAACACTAATTTAGCTAATCTGGCCTCCGACAGGGGCAGTAAGCGCCGGATGATTAACTGTAATGAACTGCAGGAAATGTCACGTACAAAGGCAGATTAGAGGGGAGGATGAGACGAATGATATCAGGCAGATACAGAAATCACTTAGGCAAGTTGTGAAGAGAAAATGAGAAGATAATTGAAGATACTGATCCCATCACGTCACGGGCAGCACTCATCTCAGATGTTTTATTTTTACGGTGCGCTGCGGAGGCACTCTGCGGTGTGCGGCATCACTTAACAGAGACGTACTTCTGCTTACTGGATTTACTTCTGAATGCCATCAAGATAAATATACACGCCCCCTGCATGGAGCTCGCCCTCGTTAATGAAGTCCACATGGTGATGCACTCATGCAATATCACTTTTTATGCCCCTCATTAATCCTAGACCTTCTCAGAGCACTGCGGCATGTGTAACATCTCTTCTCGTGATGAGCAAAAAATAAAATAGGTTGCACCGAACGTGCGCCCCATCTCTCTCAGACAAGACTGACTCATGCTTCATAACGAGCACCCAATGCCGAATATTAAATCTGATACATGACATTTGTCATCTTGATCTTCTATAATAGGCTTGTTCAGTTCTAATGCTGTTAGGATGCATGTCCTGTAAGTCCATAAGGAACTGGACATTGACTCTCTTTCCACTGTTTTGGCTCAGTACCAAAGCACACTGGGTTTAAGGGGAAGCAGTAAAGTACAGAATTTCAGCTTTAATTTACTTCTTTATTGGGTGGACCGTTTAGGAATCATTCACCCTTTTATAGCTATTTAATCTGCCCCATGTACGTAAGTAAGCAATATGCAAGGTAACTAAGTAACAGAACCAGTTGTTACCCAGTTGTGCTTGGCCCAGTATAGATACACTCAGGTCCATAAATATTTGCATGTCGACAAAGTTATTGTCATTTTAGCTGTTTACTTTATTCATAGCTTATTGGGGTATGAATATGAGCTCGAAGCGCTCTTAGCTTTAATCTTTGGGTATTTCCATTCATACCGGGTGAATGGTGTAGAAATTAAAATAATTTTCATACAAAGCTCCCCATTTTCTGAGGCTTAAAAGTAATCAGACAAGCTTACATAATCATAAATTCATTTTTCATTTTTGAATATTTAGTTGCAAATCGTTCGCAGTCAGTGGCTGAAGTCTGGAGACATCACCAGACACTAGATTTCTTCCCTGGTGATGCTCTGCCAGGCCTTCACTGCAGCTGTCTTCTATTGCTGTTTGTTCTTGGGGCATTTTTACCTTCGGTTTTGCCTTCAGTAAGTGAAATGCAGGCTCGATTGGATTGAGGTCAGATGAAAGAAGTTCCACTGGCAGCCATACATGCCCACACCATGATACTACCTCCACCATGCTTGACGGATGAGGCAGTATACTGTGGATCATGAGCAGTTCCTTCCTTTATCTCTACTCTGCTCTTCTCTTTCTTTCTGAGACTCACCAGTGGTTTACATCTTGTGAAAAACTCTCTGTATTAACTCTGGTGAAGCCTTCTCTTGATTGTCGACTTTGACACAGACACACTGGAAGGACTTTCTTAATCTGGCCAACTCTTTTGAAAAAGTTTTTCTTTATGAGGGAAAGAATTTGCTGATTTGGCCACAGATAATGTTCTTGATATCTCTTAAAACTCTGATGGGTTTAGTTAGGGTTCAGTCTGAATTCTTTAGCCTAATAATGGCCTGCTTTACTGATAGGGACAGCTCTTTTAACTTCATATTGAGGGTTAACAGCAACGGATTCTAAATGCAAATGCCACACTTGGAATCAACTGTAGGTAGAACCTTTATCTGGTTCCTTGCAAGTTGTATAAGTTTAATTGTTGACAAGTAACTTTCTTGACCTCCATTTAAAGCTGACCTTCTGTACTTTAAGTTATAGTCATCATTTCATTTTTAAATCCTTTGCTAGAATGTAGAGCCACAGCAACAACATCTCACCGTCCAATTACATGTGGCCTGCTTTGTATACCATATGCACAGTACTGTACTAGGTGCTAGTCTGGATTCTTCTCTGTCCTCAGGTTTGAATTTAGAGAAATCTGGAACAGTTGAATGAGGTATATGTAAAGGCCCAGCATGTTAGCAAAGCTCAGTCAAACCGAACACCTCGCCAGCGATCTGTTCGGAGAATAAAAGAATTTGGCAACAATCCCATAAACTCTTTTAAATCCACTGCCAGAGGAGTTATGGCATGTGTTCACGTTGGCCACAGCGAAATGTGTCAGTGAATAGAATCGCTGCTTTTTGTGTGCTGCTCTTTTATCACCGCATAAAAAGCTTCTTTTTTTTGGAGGCAGTGTGACTTTTTTTTCTGAGCGAATGTGCAGCTCTTCCAGCAAGATAGGTGTGACATACCCATTCATGTTTTCTTGTTCAAAAATGTAATCTGTGGTACAAACCAAACAAAAATCTACACATTGTTGACTTTCTTAGGTCACGTTGTGTACGTATCTAATAAATGTACCAAAAACACTGAGAAATCCGAGAAGACTAGATGGCAGAAATCACATTTTTGCTTCAGCTTCTGGTGTTGAGATGTTGAGTCACTAATACACAATATGGAACGTTCCCAGTTGTTTTCATCATGCTTTGTTCTGGGGGTGGCAGCATTTGCATGATTGGCCAGTGGCCCCACAGTGAGACCACTAAGGTGTTTAGATATGTGCATCCTTATGCAGTAATCGCCTGGCAATGCCCTTTGTCCTCTGTGGTCTTCATTCATTTCATGTAGGACTATATTATAAATGACCATACATTTCTCTCTTTCTTGCTGTCTCAGCAGCCCACAAGAATTGTCCCAGTCCTCTCAACAGCCACTCCATCTCTGTTCCCATGTTTGCTTTCTTTATGACTATGCATTTGTTGTTTGCCTTCAGTGGTCTGAGCACTTCACACCAATAGAGAATGCCAGCGTGACCACAACCACAGGCCAAAACACTCTGCCTGCAGAGCTTGAACTAAAGCACAACACAAAAGGTGCATTTGTTCAAAACTATCTTTTTCCAACAGAAGGTGGTACCTTCTGCCTCGGCCCTTAAAAATGTCACAGTGGGGGGCGCAAGTGTCTAAGTGTTGGTCTAAGGAGATCGCTAGTTCAATCCCTGGTCATGCTGCAGCCGTCCGTAGCCGGGAGTCCAAGAGAGCACAATGGGCCTTGCTGTCTATGGGTTTGTGTAGGATGCCCCCTGTCTCCCCCATCACTCAACACGATGCTAGTCAGCGCAGGTGTTTGTTAACAGATCTGGCGGTTGGCGCTTTCCTCGGAGTGCGTTCGGCTGTCCAATGACGTTGCATGAGTGGCAGTTCAAGAAGATGCGCTGTCTGGTTTCACAGGTCTCACAGGAAGCCTGTGTTAGCCTTCACCCTCCTAGCGTTGATAGCATCATGTGATTGGGGGAGTCCTAAGTAGCAGGTGGAATTGGAGACGATTAAATTGGGGAGAAAATAAAATAAAAAAATAAAAATAATAATAAAAATAAAAATAAATAAAATGTCATAGAGGCCCTCCTTGCTCTGCACATCAAAACCGCTGCCCAGCTACAACCCAGGTAAGGCTTTATGGATGCTGCTATCAAATTCACCCCAGATCCTAATCTACTGCTGTAAGGGAACCACAAGACAAAGTCAATCCTAAACCACACCACAATTATGATCCTCTGATGCTGAAGATGCTGAAGGGAATACACCAACAAATGAATTAGCTCCTCCACATTACCCAGCTACAGTCCAATACATACCCAGGACATTGCAGCAGTACCTCAGAGGGACTACCCACATAAGCGGAGAAGACTCAATTGGAGAACCAGAACCAGTGGGAATCAGCTCAAACATCCATGTGAATTGGTTTTGGTCATAGATGTCAGAGATTTTCACAAGTTGAGTCCCAGTCTCTGGGGTGCATGTGTCCTTAGTTTTTAGTACAGAATTTTAGGTCAGTCTCGTTATTAATTGCAGATATTGTTTTATACAAAAGATACATCCTGCTTAAAACCTATGAGCTGCAAATATTGAACTGTTCATCATGGAAAAATCCTCAGGGAAATGCTAAGTGGTGGAGCAGAGTGCAGCAGACAAAGGGCTAGAGGAAGCAATGTGCATGGGGGCAGAAGAGGGGCAAGCAGGGAGGCGTGCTAGCGAGGCTAAAAGCTAATGCTAACAGACCGCCGATTCCGTCACTGTTCCTGGCCAATATCCGCTCCCTGGACAACAAGTTGGACCTTCTGCGACTGATGATGAGTGTTTTCGGATAGATGAGGAACTGTTCTGTACATTGTCTTACGGAAACATGGCTAAACAACAGCATGCCGGACTCAGCCTTCCAGATCGCTGGCCGGCTGCTCTTCCATGTGGACTGCAACCAGCTATCGGGGAAAGCCCGGGGGGGTGGCTTATTCATGTATGTAAACAAAGGTTGGTGTGCAAAGTGTGTATAGACAGTCAGAACACTTGACTGTAAAGTGTCGGCCACATTATTTAATTTGTCAGTTCATAACGGTGTTTGTTTTTACAGTTTACATCCCGCCTGGTGCTAAAGCTAATGACGCACTGAAGGAGCTACATGATCACATCAGCTCACTTCAGAACAAGCACCCAGAGTCATTTTACGTGGTGGATGGGGATTTTAACCACAAAGGCCTGACAAACACTCTGCCGAAGTTTTATCAGCACGTCACCATACTAACACGGGAAAATAACACACTGGACCGTGTGTATACAAACATACAAGACGCATACAGAGCCATACCCCGCCCCCACCTTGGCCTCTCCGAACACATCTCCATCATGCTGGTCCCTGCCTATCATCCCCCGCTGAGACACTCCAGACCCATTACTGTGTGGCCCAGTGATGGTGACTCTGTGCTGCAGGACTGCTTCGAGCGCACAGACACAGGTGTTCAGGGATGCTGCTGTGCATGAAGGGGAGCTGGAACTAGAGGATTACACATCTGCCATCCTCAGATACATCAGCAAGTGTGTTGAGGATGTCACCACCACCAGGACTGTGACGTGCTACCCGAACCAGAAACCCTGGCTGAATGCACAGGTCTGATCTCTGCTGAAAGTCAGGGATGCTGCCTTCAGGTCTGGCGATTCACAGAAACTCAGGAGAGCTAGACATGAGATGACGGCAGGCGTAAAGTGGGCCAAAGCTGCATACGCTCGGAAGATCCAGGGTAATTTTTCTTCCCAGGATCCACAGAGCATGTGGAAGTGCATCAAGTGCATCGCAGACTACAACACCAGAGATGCACAATGCACTAGGGACCCCTCACTGCCTGATGCTCAATTTGAGGACCCAAACACACCCCCCATCACCAGACTCACTCCACCACCTGGAGAAGAGCCCCTCAGTGTGACCCAAACTGAGGTGAAGAGGATCCTTAAGAAGATTAATCACCGCAAAGCTGCTGGCCCGGATAACATTCCTGTGCAGACCAACTCTCCGAGGTGCTGACAGACATCTTCAACTCCTCTTTAATCCAGTTGTCCCCACCTGCCTGAAGACCACTACCGTCATCTCACTCCCTAAGAGCTCCACAGTGACAGGACTGAATGACTGTCGGCCTGTAGCCCTCACCCCGATAGTTACAAGTTGCATTGAAAGACTGGTTATGATCCACATCAAAGCCAACATTGACGTCACTGGGTATCCATGTACCGGAAAAACCAATCCACAGAGGATGTGGTCCACACTGCCCTCTGTGGTCCACACTGCCCTCACCCACCTGGAGAGTAAAGACTCTTATGTCCGTATGCTCTTTGTGGATTTCACATCGGCCTTTAACACCATGATTCCCCAGACCCTGCCTTACAAACTCCATACACTTGGACTGAGCACCTCTCTCTGTAATTGGGTCCTGGACTTCTTGACTAACAGGCCGCAGTCTGTGAGGATCCACAACATCTCCTCCTCCACCATCATCCTCACCACCGGCTCCCCTCAGGGTTGTGTGCTAAGCCCCCTCCTGTTTACACTGCTCACATATGACTGCTCAGCTCTCCATCCCAGCTGTCATATTGTAAAGTTTGCGGACGATACGGCAGCGGCTGGATGCATCACAAATAGTGATGAGTCTGGCTATAGGCAGGAGGTGGAACACCTGGAGACTTGGTGCAGTGAGAACAATCTCTGCATCAATGTGAAGAAAACAAAGGAGATGATTGTGGGTTTCATAAGGGGCAACACCATCCCTCCCCCCCTACACATCGGAGGATCTGCAGTGGAAGTGGTCTCCAGCTACAGGTACTTGGGTGTACACCTAAGTAACAATCTTTCCTGGAGTAATAAAACTTCCAGCCTGATCAGGAAGGCACATCAGCGCCTCTACTTCCTCAGAAGGTTGAGGCGTGCTGGACTCGGGAGCTCAGTCCTCACCTCATTCTACAGATCTGTGGTGGAGAGCGTTCTGTGCTCCAGCATCACTGTGTGGCACGGAAGCTGCTCTGTGGCAGAAAGGAAAGCTCTGCAGAGGGTGGTGAAGGCTGCACAGAGGACTGTTGGAGTCAGCCTTCCCACCACCATGGACATTTACACCTCCAGATGCAGGAAAAGGGCCACTGGCATCATGAAGGACCCCACTCACCCAGCACACACACTCTTTGTCCCGCTCCCCTCAGGCAGGAGGCTGCGGAGCAATGAGAGTAAAACAACCAGACTGAGGAACAGCTTCTTCCCTGAAGCCGTGAGACTCTTAAACTCCAGTTAGACGTCACTGCAATGACACTTCATGTCCACTTATTTACCTCTGCTGCTGTCCTGAACCAGTGCCCCCACTATATCACCCCTACACTATATCACCCCTCCACTATATCACCCCTACACTATATCACCCCTACACTATATCAACCCTCCACCATATCACCCCTCCACTATATCACCCCTACACTATAATCACCCCTACACTATATCACCCCTACACTATATCACCCCTCCACCATATCACCCCTCCACTATATCACCCCTACACTATAATCACCAATCCACTATATCACCCCTACACTATAATCACCCCTACACAAGTCACTTTATACATTACCAGTATTAAGATGTACACCTTCTACCTCGTACTCATGCTGCTGCGTTTCATGCTGCTGTTATTTGCACCTTCTATTTATTGTTTATTGTCACTTTTGGAAGTTAACTGGGACCTCGAGGACACTATTTCATTCCACCTCATCTACCATGTGTGATGCGAATGACAATAAAGCCTTATCTTGTCTTGTCTTATCTTATCTTATCTTATATGCATTTAGCCTGTAGTTTATAAAGCACATAGTCTAAGAAATGTCTTCTTAAGGTGTGTTCTTAGGTAAGAACAGAATCTACACACAATCAAGAGCACAAAGGGGAAAAAAATTAGAAAGATATTGGTGAATGAGGCTCAATTTGATCTGTAACTCATGAAACTTCAGCTACACTGATGTTGGCAGTCCTGACTGAATCTTTTTTTATGTTGTTTTTATTTTTTTTCCAGGCTAAAATGTCGTGTGACTTGTTTGACTATTTGTTTGTTTATTATTGACCCTTGAGTGACCTGAGCCCAAGTCGCTGACTCGAGCCCCCCCTTTGAGAATGGGGAACTCTGGTCAGACATCCTTCTTATCACATAGTATTCCATGTTGCAGGATATGCTCCTGGTCACCATGGAAAAGAGAGCTGTGTTCTGTGTATGTAGATGGTTATGCACCTCAGTTGTTTCCTTGGGAGGAGATTAGGGAAAGAGAAAAAAAAGAAAAAAAAGGAGTATTTCCACTGTCTATCTAAAGATGTATATCACTGTGGTCCAAGGAGAACCTCACATCTCCAAAATGGAAACTTTACAGGAGAAGGAAAAAACATACTTTACTTTTAATGTAAGTCAATGGAACCAGACGTTTTTCCAAGTCATTTTGGGCCATTTCCTTTAGTCCACTCTTCATGAAAATTGCATACAATGTAAAGGCCCACAGACATTTTCAACTGTTTTTCAACTGTTTTTCAAAACTGAAAAACGACAAAATTGGATATACAAAGTTTTCAGCCGACAGCAGTGATATGTATATGTGGTGAGCCACTTGCTCAAGTAAAACTCGAACTCTTTGTCCTCAACCCAAGAAGTTTTTCAAACAATAAGATAAAGGATTGTTTTTCCCTGAAGAACCTCACATGGATAGAGCACAACATGTACAGGGCAGAGGTGAGCTCTACCACCGGGACTCCAGCTGTGCCAGATGCTGTCTGAGGTCAGGACTCGCTGAGAATGCTCACTGGGTGGGAAGGACAGCAGGTGAGCAACATATCGCAACCATGCGGTCACATTGCCTGCTTGGTTGGGATGAGAGAATCAGGCAATTAACATTCTTCAGGTGTTGTGACCTGTGCCTAGAAATGATATACACTGAGCAGAGCATGTGCTACAGATGACAATGTATCTCCCTGAACCAATTTAAGGCCAATATTGTAAAGAGAACACTTTCATTGACTTTTCTGGGTTAAAAACAACGATGATTATGATATGATGATGTTGAGATTCAGAACTATAAATCCAAAGGCTACTCAATCAGCAACCTGATCTATCACAGCAGCCAGCCCTAGGAACTTCACAGTGGCATTACTTTAATTAATGGATCAATTATTTCACATCGTTACCTCCATCTCATCACGCCATGAAGTTACAATAATCCATAACACCGGTGAGCCACCTGCTTAGAATGTAATAGGGCAGAAATCAAAATAAGAAGTAGCCTTAATGACCTGACCACTCTTAAGAAAGCAAAGCATTCCCCCAGCTCCTGGACTAACGTGACACTTCACTTATCATCACTGTTAAATTAATTTTGGAAAAGTTTAATTGATCTTTCTATTTCATCAGTTTTTAAGGACACACTAAGAGGAATATTCTTCTTTTTTTATTAAAAAATCAGTCATGGAAGATTGTAACAGATTTCGAAGATCAACTCTTCGAAAAAGACCATCATACTTGGGACAGCTGAAGGTAAAAGAAGTCAACCCACTACAAGATGGACGGATATAATCTGTTCACCAGTAGTCTGAAATGACTGATGGCACCCAAAAATAATAAACATTATTCATTATTTGTGCAATGTTCAGTATTATACAGGAAACACTACATGAACAGTATACAGCTCCTCTGAAATACCTCCAGTACAAAGCTGCACAAGCCTGGAAACACAGAATGCGTGACTGACAAGTTCCTGTCAATTTGAATCTTCGTCTTCCTTGAGGGGAGCAGCCAGACCTGCAATGAGCCGTACCTACTCTTTGGCTAACTTTGTAGAGTGGCTTGTTTATCTTACAACTTTTCTATCAGATGCTGAAAAGGTGAAGAAGTCCATGACGACTTTAGGGAAACCTTTCTCTTTTCATAACATGGTTTCTCAATGCTTCTGTCACATTTACATCGATGTAAAGGACACGGTCTAACATAGCAGAAAAAAAATCTATGCCTTTTTATGTTGTGTCAAAAACCACCTTCATGTGCAATTAAACATAGTATGGGATGAGACATCGATATGTGAATATCAATCTGTCTAAACCAATGTGTGCACACTCACTCAAACACTATCACAGTGCATCCAACAATAAAGTCAGCAGCTGGCTTCTTTTACATAGTGATAGTCCACTGTAGAACCTCCATAGATCATCTAAAGACGTTCAAGTTGTTAGTTGTTAAACAAGATGTTGAAACTCAGTTGACTCTAAACAGTGTTGGGGTTAGGGTTAAGTTTGGACCAGGGTTAGGATTTATACCAGGGTGAGGGTTGAGTTTAGGTGTTGGGTTGAGGTTCAGGTTAGAGTTGGGATTAGAATCAAATTTAGAGTTAAAGACAATTCTGGTCAATTTAGTGGATGTTTAGTTGAAAGTAACTTGTAAGTAAATTAAGAATCTACAAAGCATCTAAAGTGGACGATCCAAATATGTGTTACTGCATGTCCCAACTATATACTTTCTAAAAGCATAACTGACAGCATGTTTGGGGTCCAACTAGAACCATATAATTACCGCAGATCTTGAGATAAAACACACTGCACATCACTGGTTTTGGTTTAGGTGCCTAAAGGTGCAGCTACACTGAATGTAAAATTTGCACTGGTGGACAGTAACTAAGTAAATGTAATTAGTTACTGTACTTAAGTATTTTTAGGTGTATCTGTACTTTACTGAAGTATTTCCACTTTTGGTGACTTTTTACTTTCACTTCACTACATTTCAATGTCAAATATCTCACTTTTTACTCCACCACACTGTGAGAAATCTGTCAAACAAAAGACAAGCGAAGCAAGCACACCAATCATCAATGCTTATGATAATTTTAGTATTTTCACCCAAAAATTACTTGATAAAGCAAGAGCCTTGTTACAAAAATGATAACGGGACATCAGAGTCATAATTACTCTTTTAGTACTTTTACTTTGATACTTAAGTACATTTGAAGGTAAATACTTTAGTACTTTTACTCAACTGGAGGTCTAAAGGGAGGAACTTCTACTTTTACTGGAGTGATATTTTACCTTGGGTGTCTCGACTTTAACTCAAGGACATGATTTGTGTATTTCGTCCACCGCTGAAAATTTGCCCATGTTGCAATGCAGATACACTTGCATGCATCTTTGCAGAAGCATAAATCAGCCTATTAGTTGTTTTCAGTTGTGTTTTTGTTCCAACTTCTAAAGAAAATTTTAAAAAGATTTTTTATATCTCTATAGATTTCTGGAAGACAACAATGAGATCAGATGAAAAGATAAGGGAGACTTTTGCTGAAGTCTCTTTCTGCTCAGATCTTTCTCCTGAGAAAAAGACCTCAGCAATCTCAGAGTCTGCTTTTGAGTTTTAGCAGAGATCCCAGTCAAGTCACACACTGTGCTCGGATTTGCTGAGACACTAACACTCATTTTATCCACAACTAAACTGCCGTCTCTCCTTCATTTCATGTCTCCTTTTCATCACCAATTCTACTAAGGAATTCAGGAGAGTCTCTATAAACCCTTAGAAGATAGATAGATAGATAGATAGATAGATAGATAGATAGATAGATAGATAGATAGATAGATAGATAGATAGATAGATAGATAGATAGATATTTTATTGATCCCTAAGGAAATCAATGGCTGTTTCTAGCTTTCATAACTCAGGAATGAGTCAACTTACAAAGAAGTACAGGCTCTCTGTGACCGGGGTCCATCAAGTCATCAGTGAATGATCAGACTCAAAATAGGACCCAGAATTCACCCCATATACTCATATTACAACTATTTTTAGGCCTCATAACTCAGAAACAGGTTAACGTACAGACACATGCATATAACAGCTATCAGCAGAATGTACCCTGTCTAACCAGTGAGGCTCAGCAAATAAAATCACTTCATATTCTTATCTACCTTACTTCAAGAAAATGAACTAGTTAAAATAGTTTCTTCCACAAAATCTCTTCTACTTGCATGTTAGATCCAATTCCTTCAGGTTTACTCAAGGAAATTTTACCAGAAATAACCAAGCCTATTCTGTCAATAAGAAACTCCTCTCTTAGCCTTGATACATCCCAAAAACTCTTAAACTAGCAGTAATTAGACCGCTGACTAAGAAAACTAACCTCGTTCCCTGCGAACTATCAAATTATAGATCAAATTATCTCCCCTTTTTATCCAAGGTCTTGGAAAAAGTTGTAGCAAAACAATTAAGCTCCTATTTATATGGAAATCATATACGTGAAAAATTTCAATCTGGTTTTAGGCCACATCACAGTACAGAAACAGCACTAGTAAAAACTATAAATGACCTTTTATTATTCTCTGACAAAGGAAATGTGTCTTTGCTAGTCCTCCTCGATCTTAGTGCGGCATTCAACACAATAGACTACGCTATCTTACTAGATAGACTAGAAAACCTTGTAGGGGTAACAGGAATACCTCTTTATTGGTTCAGGTCCTACCCCACTGATTGCCATCAGTTTGTTAATGTAAACGGTGAATCATCTGTCCTCACAAAAGTACGGTGTTCCACAAGGCTCTGTTTTAGGACCAATATTATTCACAATATATATGCTACCACTGGGCACCATTACCAGTAAACACGGCATAAATTTCCACTTCTATATATATCAACGACGCTCATGGGGGCTTGGATCTGGATTTTCTTTCTGTATTGCTGATTGTTCTGTAAAGCTGCTTTGTGACAACACCTGTTGTAAAAAGCGCTTTATAAATAAACCTTGCTTACTTGCGTGCTACTAACAGACACATGCACATCACTACTATCAGCAGAAGTTACACTGTCTAACCACTGAGGTTCAGCAAAGCATCAACAAGTAATTCAGCTCAAAATCACTCCATATTCTGATATTCATCACTCAGGAATGGATTAACTTCATAGACTAAACACAGATTACAGTAATCAGCAAAACTAGCCCTCTGTGACCTTAGTGGGTTTGTTGAGATGAAGCAAAATATCAGTGAGTAATCTGGCACAGAACATGATCCAACATTCATTTAAATAGTGATTTTTTAACTATAAAGAAGTTTTTGGTTTCTTAACTTCAGAAACACGCTGACTTGCAGACACTTGCTTGACACAACTATCAGCAGAACTTACCCTGTCTAACCACTGAGGTTCAGCAAAGCATCAGCAAGTAATCCAGCTCAAAATCTCTCCATATTCTGACATTATATCTTTGATGTTAGGCGCCAGAACTCGGGAACAGGCCAAGTCTCCTGAGATGTCATCTGTTTTTTTTTTTCTCATTATTTGCAGTAGTTCAGAGCCCTGATCCTGCTGTAAAGAGAATAAACGCATCTCACAAAGGTTAAGAGACTGCAGTGGATCACACAAATTATTTGTTTAAAGCTGCATAAACTCAACAGTGTGGATTGTAATACTCGCCTCAGAAAAATCCAGGCCCTCTAGCAACACACATGCTCAGCAGCAGCCATTTCCAACAGAGCATCACATAAAATAAACCCACAACTACACCCTGAAGAGGCTGCTTGGCTGTGCACACTCGAATCAAAAGCAGACCCCGATGGAGAGAGAAGCCTACAGACTCAGATACTTGGCATGGGATGGTGTGTATGAGTGTATTAGCTAATGATGGCTGAGGAGAGTGTGTGAATTTGGGAAGAGAGAAAGCCTGGCAGGAGTGCGTGTGTGTATCTCTCTCTTCAGGCCGGGCACGTGGACCCCTAGCTGGGGAAAGCTGCCGCCTGAGTCTGGATGGACCACCCGCTGCTAGCCTCTCTATCCTACAGCTACCGTCACAAACACTCTGATGTGCTATCAGCTCCTCGAGAACCAAAGTATTCAACAGTGGACGCCCATCAGGCGGCTCCTCCGTGCGCAAGCGGCCAGGAGCTGTGTAATAAGAGCTGTCAAGTTTCTGAAGGAGCTACAGTAGCTTATGAATTTAAAATAGAGGAACACAGAAAGAATATAATTTTCTCCTCACAGGATGAGACATCTTGTGAATGCATTTGTTTATGAAGGTGAAAAAAACAATTCTATGTTCAGTACCAGGTAAAAGTTAAATATATATATCTTGGATTTAATGTACAGTACTGAGCAAAAGTCTGAGACCTTGATTTATTGTCATTTTCAGTCAGAACGGCTGTTAGGTATGTTGAAAATAGCCAAAAACACAACATAATATAATTCAGAAATCACAACTACTAAACATGTAATACAAGCCAACACTAAAAAAGTCGGGACGCTGTGTAAAATGTAAATAAATGTAAATAAAAACAGAACGCAATGATGTGCAAACCTCCTAGACCCATATCTTATTCACAGTAGAACACAGAACACATATCAGATGTTGAAAGTGAGACATTTTTACCATTTCATGAAAAACATTAACTCTTTTAGAACTTGATGGCAGCAACACATCTCAAAATAGTTGGGGGCCTGGAAAAAAGAGGCTGGAAAAGTAAGAATAACTAATAAAAACAGCTGGAGGAGCAATTTGTAACTCAGATGACTGAGAATAAAAAGAGCATTTTAGAGATGCAGAGTCTCTCAGAAGCAAAGATGGGCATCTGTGAAAGCTATGTCTAAAAATTGTGGAGCAATTTCAGAAAAATGTTCCTCAACGCAAAATTGCGAAGACTTTGGAAATCCCACCATCTACCGAACATAACGTCCTCAAAAGATTCCGAGAATCTGGAGAAATCCCTGTACGCAAGGGACTAGGCTGACGGTCAATATCAGATGTTCGTGATTGCCGGGCCCTCAGGCAGCACTGCATTAAAAACAGGCATGATTCTGTACTGCATGGGCTCAGGACTTCCAGAAATCAGTGCGTGTGAACACAGTTCACCCTGCAATCCACACATGCAAGTTAAAGCTGTGTCATGCAAAGAAGAAGACGTGTCAACGCGATGCAAAAACTTTGGGCCAAAGCTCATTTAAAATAGACTGAAGTGAAATGGAAAACTGTTCTGTGGTCAGATGAATCAAAATTTGGCATTCTTTTCAGAAATTTCCACTGTGGACTCAGGACACAGTTCAGAAGCATCTCTGATGGTCTAGAGTTGCATTAGTGCCTATGGCTTGGGCAGCTTACACATCTGGAAAGGTTCTATGCTGAACAGTATATAGAGGTTTTAGAACAACATGCGCTCCCATCCAGACAGCGTCTCTTTAAGGGAAGGCCTTGCATATTTCAGCAAGACAATAAACCACATACTGCTTCCATCACAGCATGTTCTATTGTGAATGTGCTAGTGTGTGTGTGCTCACTAGTGTGCATGTGGTGTTTCACTTCATGGATGGGTTAAATGCGGAGTTGAAATTTCCCCATTGTGGGACTAATAAGGGTCACTTAATCTAATCTAATCTAGTATAAAATATGGGTCTATGACGTTTGCAAATCATAGCAATCTCTTTTTATTTACATTTATTTACATTTTACACAGCGTCCCAACTTTTTTAGTATTGGGTTCGAAATATTTCTCACTATCAGCATGTCCACCCTTTATTACAGTGTCCATTCCTTTCAGGAGATATTTTTTCCATGCCTCCAAAATTCAGTCTCAGATGCTGGTTGCATTTTCTGCTTCTCATGATTCATAGCGAGGTCTGGAGTCTGAGCTGGACAGTCTATTGTGCTGAGAACATCAGTAGCTTCTCTGTTTGATCAGCAAACTTTGTTTCTTTTCTCTGATAGCCACACATCCTATATTAAAGTAAGAGTGGAGCTTCATTTTCTCCTGTCACTCAATTATGAAGTACGGTTTAGCTGATTGTGACAATTTTGGTGGTCTACTAGGTCTTGTTAGGAGACCCCTTGTCTAGTTCTGGAACTCCAATTTTGGAATTTCTTTACTTTAACCTTTTTATGCAAGTTATCTTTTATGTAATCTCCTAAGAAATAGAGCCTAAATTAATAACTGGCTTCTTACACTCAAAACATAAATGAAGCGTGGTCTCAGAAAGCCTGGCTTTCATAATCTAAGAGATATTTCGATCTAAAGGCTTATGCTTATACATACACTCACCAGTCACTTTATTAGGTACACCTGTTCAGTTGCTTGTTAACACAAATAGCTAATCAGCCAATCACACGGCCGCAACTCAATGCATTTAGGCATGTAGAGGTGGTCAAGACAACTTGCTGAAGTGCAGACCGAGCATCATAACGGGGAAGAAAGGGGATTTAAGGGACTTTGAACGTGGCGTGGTTGTTGGTGCCAGACGGGCTGGTCTGAGTATTTCAGAAACTGCTGATCTACTGGGATTTTCACGCACAACCATCTCTAGGGTTTACAGAGAACGGTCCGAAAAAGAGGAAATATCCAGTGAGCGGTCAGTTGTGTGGATGAAAATGCCTTGTTGTTTTTTTGGTCACTGCATTTTTCCATCCATTTTTTAATAGTTGTTTAATATTATTCTACAATGCAAAAACACACAAGACCCTGTTATAAGTGCACACTGAAAAAACTGCGGCACCTCAAGGCATACTCGTCCGCTGTAAATGTAAGGGTTCTATAACAGTTGATTAATTATCTTTGTTTGTCCAAGACGGGAACCGTTTAGAAAGCTTTACTTTTCTAATGGGTAGGTGTGCCCAAACATTTGACTTTGCTGTGCACATGTGGACCTGTTCCTTCAGGATCTGAAAGTTTACTCTTTCAGCGGTCCAAGCTCTGAGCCACCGTTTCCTTTCGGCTGTCGCTCTCCACCAGCGACGTAATAAAGGCTCCTGGAGCAGGTGTCAAAGTCTGGACATCAACGTCATTGGGACACGCTGTGCTGCTAAATGACTGAACGTGGGGCTGCATCTCTGTCAGATGGAGCTGGATCACCCCCCCACCTCCTATACGATTACAGTGAAAACAAAACGACCCATCCATGCCCCTAGAGGACTGACCTGGAAGTGCCAATCAGAAGCTCCTCCAGCCAGTCATGCAAGCCAGGCATCCAGGCAGCCAGGCAGCCTGGCAGCTGGCGTCGCCCACGGTGCTGCGAGCTCGACAGGCTTGCTGTGCCTGTCGCTCCTGTACTCAAACCCTGCACTTCCCTGACTACAGCAGTTACTTACCCAGATGCAGAGCAACAGAGACAAGGGCACGGAGACAGAGAGAGGGAGGGACCAGAGGAGGGAGCTTTAAGAAAGAGTCAGGGCATGGAAAGAAATGCGCGCGTCAGGAAAGAGAGGCGGCTAAGTCAGCGTAAGAGACATGAAAGAGAAAGGGAAGGAAACTATGGAGAAAGCACCCGGCGAAGGAAACAGACATGAAGGGAAAGGGAGCTGGAGAAAAGGCAGAAGGAGCATCCTTTATATTTCTCCCTGGAGGGGGGTTTTCAGTGGAGATGTGTGCTGGCCAGCTCCGTTCTGTTGTGCAAGAGAAAAGCTTAAGAAGCACATCTCGCCCGCAAAGGCACGATAAAATGTGAACGAGTGGGTTGATAGCTACACAAGCGCAGCCTCAAAATGCCACACTTGAATGTTTCACCGGAAAACTCCAGGGGTGCTTTGGGCAAACTTTAGAAAGCAAGAGACTCTAGAGCACCTAATGATTCTGTTTTCCTCTCTGCATCCTGTTGCTCAGGCTGCACAGGCAGATTTGTACCTATATCAGGATTCTGGTGACACCAAGCCCAGAACCATTTAGAACTACTGATTTTGGTATAAATACACCAATCAGGAATAACATTATGATCCTTGTTTCTTCACTCATTGTCCACTTTATCAGCTCCACTTACTGTATAGCTGCACTCTGTAGTTCTACAGTTACAGACTGTAGTCCATCTGTTTCTCTGATACTCTGTTACCCTGTTCTTCAGTGGTCAGGACCCCCATGGACCCTCACAGAGCAGGTACTATTTGGGTGGTGGATCATTCTCAGCACTGCAGTAACACTGACATGGTGGTGGTGTGTTAACATGTGTTGCATTGGTACGAGTGGATCAGACACAGCAGTGCTGCAGGAGTCTTTAAACACTGTGTCCATTCACTGTCCACTCATCAGTGGTCACAGGACGCCGCCCACAGGACGCTGTTGGCTGGATATTTTTAGTTGCTGGACTATTCTCAGTCCAGCAGCGACACTGAGGTGTTTGAAAACTGATGTATGCCATAGTGGCGAGGCCTGGTAGCCAGTCCCCAAAAGAGTCGGTTCTCTGGTTCCAAGCATTGAGAACTGAAGGTTGACTCCAAAACAGTGATGTTTTGCTGCACCTGTGCACACAGAATGTAAGACGTTCCGTTGGTATAAACAGCTTGTCTGAAAAATGAAGTGGAAAACAAAGTACAATGTAAAAATTGGTAACAAAAATCATTTTATTATAGATTATTACAGCTTATATGTCTGTGGGAAAACCAAAGGCCTCACAGAAATGCTCTGCTTAGCTGCTCGTCCTGCATCGTCTCCAGTGACCTGACACAATTGTGCATAGAATACATTTCAGTGACATTTTTCACTTGCAAAACCTAAAAATTCAATAGTGTGAAACACAAACTTTTAACCCCTCACTGGCAAATTCTGCCTTAAAAGTGTGTGTGTGAAAAACTGATTATGGCATGATTTTAGAATTGAGAATCAATATAAGTATTGCATGGATTCAACTCTTGGAATCTTGGAATTGGAGTAAATTCCAGAATTGACAGAATCAATTCGCCTGATAATTAATCAGAGATGGGGACTCTCTGAGCCTTGAGTTGAGCTGCATGTTGAGACTCAGGACTTTTGGATGGTCCGCTATAGACGCTCTACAGACACTGAAATGGTTAACAGACTTTCTGGTGATGTTCAGTTGATTATCAACAACATCATGGTTAGGATTAGGCAGAGGTGTCAAATCCAGGTCCAGAAAGTAAAAGTCCTTCCCAGGATTTTGTTCCAACAGGCTGGCTTCTCTTGTTAGATCACACCACCAGCAGAGCTGTCCAGCCTGTTGGAACAAAATCCTGGGAAGGATTTTTACTT
The DNA here is from genome assembly GCF_015220715.1 of Pygocentrus nattereri. Taxonomy (NCBI): domain Eukaryota; kingdom Metazoa; phylum Chordata; class Actinopteri; order Characiformes; family Serrasalmidae; genus Pygocentrus; species Pygocentrus nattereri. Next base: position 35,835,388 of record NC_051228.1, on the reverse strand, counting down.
TCTGGACCTGGATTTGACACCTCTGGATTAGGATTAGGTGTACGTAGTGCTTTGAGGTTAGGGTTAAGGTGAGGTTTAGGATTAGGGTAGATTTTATAAAGTTTTCACACTGAGCTTGTTTTTAGTTGAAGACTAAGCATCTACAGGACCATCCAAATAAAGTGTTACCAAAAAAAAACATGAACAAACCTGATTTAATTACAACCTTGATGTGGTAAATGAACAAAATCCTTCTGTTTTAAATTTAAATGAGTGACTTGCGTGTCTGTTTTGCTTCAGTCCTACACAGTCTTTTACTGTAACCATTCTCCTGCAGCTCACAGCACCTTCTGATGGTGCTTTTTTAAAAAAATAAAAAAAAACGCTTTGGTTACAGGATGTCTGATGGTATTTAAAAGCAGGAGGAAATGACTTAAAATGGTTGGCCTTAGTTTGAGAAGCAAGTATACTATCTCTAGTGCAAGAGCTGACAACATTTTTCAGTTTTTGACATAATTCGAAAATGCCTGTTACTCTTTACATTGTGTGTAAATTTCATGATGAATGGACCAAAAGAAACTGCCCAGAATGACTTGGAAGAAATTCTGGTTCCATTGACTTACATTAAAAGTAAAGCAGGTTTTTTCCTTCTCCTGTAAAGTTACCATTTTGGAGATTTTTTCCCACAAAAAAACCTTTTGTATTCTGTTTGGGAACTTCAGTTCAGTCCTTTAGGCTATTTTCTATGATGAACGCTAGTTATTTGTCATATAATGTCAAACCCAGCAGGTTTTTCAATAGGGGTTTATTTTTGTACACTGCACTGCCTGCAGCTACGCCAGAGACTCAATTTGAATTCACACCGCAGAGACTCAGGACTCAATTCCAACTCACACCCCAGACTCAGGACTCAATTCCAACTGACACCCCAGACTCAGGACTCAATTCCAACTGACACCCCAGACTCAGGACTCAATTCCAACTCACACCCCAGACTCAGGACTCAATTTGGATTCTACATTTGCCACATACTTACACTGCAAAGACTAGAGATGGACACGTACCTCAGAGACTTGAGATTTGTCTCTAACTCACACACACCAGTGACACAAGACTTGTTTTGGACCCAGATGCTAAAGACTCATCTCTGACTTGCACCGCTGACATGAGATTGCACTGCTGACACAGAGATTCAAGATTCCCAGCGTAGACACAACGTAGACACAGTGTAGACACAAGACTCGTCTCTGACTGACAGAGCAGTCACTCAACACACATCTCTGACTTGCACAGCAGAGACTTGAGACGCATCTCTGATATGCAGAACAGAGACATGAGACCCGTCTTTGATGTACACAGCACAGACTCGAGGCTGGCCTGTGACTTGCACAGCAAAGATTCAAGGCTCATCTCTGACTCACACAGCATATACTCGAGACTCGCCTCTGACTCGAACAGCAGTGTCGAGATGGGTCTCTGAATTGCACAGCACAGACTTGAAACTTGTCTCTGAGTCACACAGCAGAGACTTAAGACTTATATCTGGCTCGCATAGCAGAGACTCGGGACGTGTTTCAGACTCACACAGCAGAGACTCGAGATGTGTCTATGACTCACACAGCAGAGACCCTAGTCATGTCTCTGGCAACAGAGACTCAAGACACAGCTCTGACTTGCACAGCAGAGACTCAAGACTCATCTCTGACTTGCACAGCACAGACTCAAGACTCATCTCTGACTTGCACAACAGAGACTCAAGACTCATCTCTGACTTGCACAGCAGAGACTCAAGACTCATTTCTGACTTGCACAGCACAGACTCAAGACTCATTTCTGACTTGCACAGCACAGACTCAAGACTCATTTCTGACTTGCACAGCACAGACTCAAGACTCATTTCTGACTTGCACAGCACAGACTCAAGACTCATCTCTGACTTGCACAGCACCGACTCAAGACTCATTTCTGACTTACAGAGCAGAGACTCAAGATTCATCTTTGACTTGTACAGCAGAGACTCAAGATGTGTCTCTGACTCTCACAGCACAAACTCCAGACTTTACATTACAGACACTCAAGATTCCACTGAGACTCACTCCGCCGTGACTGGAGACCTGATTTGGACTCATGCCTCAGAGACTCAAGACTCTCCAACTTACGGGAATCAACCTATGAACAGCTCTAAGTAATACAACATGTAACATAACAGCAAGAAAAGAAAAGAAGCTCAGCTTCGACGTGATCTGACATGTGTTGATCAGAAAAAAGCACTGAACTCGTTCAGTAAAACACAGACAGCTCCTGAGGCTCCCAGTTCACTTCTGTGCATTCGGCTGTGATGCAATCACAAAGCTCACGCCGTAGTCTTGTTTCTGAGTCACCCAAGCAAACAGCACGTCAGTTGTCTGACAATGTGCGTCACATAAAATAGTCTGCATTTGAATGTAATTAAATGATAAAAGCAGTGGCAGATAAAAGCAAGCCTCTGAGGGGTTTTTGGAAGGGGGAAGAAAGCTGTTATTGTACAAGCACGATTGTCATGTTATCTGAAATTGAGCAGCATGCTATTACAACTTGAACCTGACCCGAATTTAATGCCAGGCGACTACACCGGCGATGCTGAGTGTCCGTTGATGTTGGTGGCGTGGATGTGAATGGATCTGAGTTGAAGGGGAGCAGGCATGTTGTGGTGGACACACTGCTGGGTACCGTTGAAAATCAAAGCCTCTTAAATTCTTATCAGCTGAGTATCTGCGTCTTTCATCTTTCTGCCACGAGCATCCGTCAGTATCTCTTTCTCTCGCTTTCTCTCGATCTGCTCAGTAGGGTGATCTTATAATGATCCAGCACCCCCGACCCCTACCTCCTCCACCCTGCGACCATATGAAAGTCAAAAGAAAGACAGTGTCATTATAATCATTAGTGCTCTTATTCTGAGCCAGACGTCACAGACTCTGGTTGATGCAATCACTGAAAAGCAAGGCGTCGTTTTTGACACGCTCTCTTTTCGCCCCTTCTGAGTGATTGAGAGAAGTGAGAGAATGGCTTCTGAAGAGCTTCAAAGTCAAACCATAACACTGGGTGCAGATACAGGGCCAGAAAAAATGCCTGCTGAAGGCTGCTGTTATAGGTGTTGACTCACTATTGCACTACGTGTATCTGTACGTGCACTTGCACTTGGTTTTATTCCAGATCTTATGGCTGCAAACCCTAGAACATACCCTGCAGGATCATCAGAACAAAGCTGCATTGAGTAGACTATGTTTGCGCAGCAGCTCTTCTTCAACCAGACTTCAGAGGCCACAGGCTCACTGGATCCTACCGGGCTTAGAGCACAGAAAGCTCAGTGTGAGAGATACATGATGGCTTTATTGGCCTTATGAGCTCATTGTTGATGCAAGGATCTTCTGCAAAATCACCAGAGATGGTTACATGGACACCAATAGCCTTTCACTTTATCAGGAGAGCAATATGTACAGTATTGTGAACAAGAGAGTCAGAGAACATGTGCATTTCCCCGCTGTGGGACTAATAAAGGATTGTCTTATCTTATCTTATTCATTTCCAGTCAAAATGGTCTCTCAATTTTCAGTGTCAGGGAAAAAAAGCAGAAAATGGGTCATTCTACAGAAGTGTCCACTTTTCTATCTCTCCATAGGAGTCACTGGTGTTACCGATCATCTTCGGTGTTACACATGAGAGACAGTAACACAAGAAACATTTTCATGCATTTTACAAAATGACCACATTGTCAATCATGGAATATCCACTAAAATATGTAAATTAATCCGTTTGTATTCAATTTATTCACAGTTATCTGAGAATAAAGTCGGTCACACCAGTGACTTCAGCTAAAAGCTTCATATGAAATCATGAGCTATATGAGAAAATCTCTGATAGCTGAAAGACTCAGTGGACTGACCAGGTGCTTTTCTCCTTAGATCCTCAGAAACCAGGTCAAAGGAAGTCGACCGACGTCATCAGTGTGACTTTTGCAGCTGTCTAAGCAGGCAGCATTTTAAGGCACCATTTGCTGCTCCATTTGCTGCTCCTGAGACAAGGCTGTCCCATTCTAAAGGCAACACGAGTCAGCTGTCTTCTAAGATTCTTCTAAGGTTCTTCTAAGGTTCTTCTAAGGCTTATTTGGCCAGATTTGAAGGCAGTGTCGCAAGTATCCCGTAACACAGTTTACTGGCAAACTGAGAGTTTCATCACATTAGTTTGATAAACATGGTGTACAGAACGGTCACTTCTGCTGACCAAGGTCATTTCTTGTTCTTGTCTTCTGTCTTTACTGCTTAGACTGACTGCTGTATTTGTTTAACATATTTAATATATTTGTGTATTTATATGGCTAGAAATCCACCCGTTTGCCTGATGCCTAACTGCAATCGTAAATCATTAGATGAAGCTCCTGTTAGTTAGCTGGCAAGCTAGCTGAGTAAACATGCTACCTCTTCAATACAAGAGAAAGCCCAGTTTAAAATACTGGCTGTTCAGTTTTTTCTGTCCTCAGGGAGTTAAGAGACGAATGTAACAGAAGCGGACAGGCGCTGGACGAGGGGCTGAGGAAAAGGCTGAAAACGGCGCTGAATGTCTGGAGGCAGCTCACTTTTCCAGTGTGCCGGTAACCAGCGCTACCGACTGACGTTGTCCTGGAGCGAACGAAAATCCTGTAACTTCCAGTAAAAATTCAGAATTAAAATGTCTGTTAACACTTTACTGTAGGGTGCTGTTCGTAAGTCTACACGACACCTACATAAGCTTGTTATGACAACTGACTTAACCCTGTTACATGTCACTTGCTGTAAAGGTTAAATTAGCCAGTTTTGATCAAAGTCAGCTAAAGTAGCCTTTATGACAGATGATGCCTGTTGTAATACGCATTTATGAACAGTTATGTAGGTTTATGTCAGTTGTCATAACAGCCTTATGTAGGTGTCATGTAGCTTTATGAACAGCAGAAAAGTGTTACCAAATGGTTTTGTCTTGTACTGCTAGGCTTATCATAATCACATCAGTGATAGGTGAATGTTAACAGCTTGGTTTTGGCCTAAATCAGTTGAAAATGCATTAAAAAAATGCACATTAGGCAGTTTAGCTGATTGTGAGTGTCTCTTTTCACTGGCTGCAGAATCATAAGCAGTTTTAGTCTCACTGTATTTGGACTATAGTCCCCCATAGATTCTCTACAGATGTTCAAATTCTTAGCAAACTATCAGCTCTTAACAGTGGTGGGGTTAAGGTTAGGATTTGGACTAGGGTTTGGGCTAAGACCAGGGTGATGGTTTTTGGGCTGAGGTTAAGTTTAGGGTTAGGATTAGAGCCAGGTTTAGAGTTAAAGAGCCAATTATGGTCAGTTTAGTAGATGTTTTTGTTGAATGTTACTTGAAAGTAAATTAAATGTCTACAAAGCATCTGAAGTGGACGATCCAAATGAAGGGTTCTCCTTCATGTGTTAGAAAAGCAGGTGGAGGAGGACGGTGAGTGAACTGAAGTGATTATAAAACGAGTAGTCATTGTTCTCTGCCGTACTGATGCATTAAGTCATGTATATAATTGCGTAACGCTGAACAAACACAGAAAGATGCTCAGGGATCTTAAAAACTCAAGTTGGTTTGATGAGAGAACACTTGGGAGAAAGGACAGAATCAGGGCAAATCCAGACAGGCAAAAAGCCAGAAAATACAAAAACACAAGTAACCAGAGCAAAAGGGTAGATCCAAAAGAGTAATAGTCGAAAAACAGGCAATGGGTTCAGTAGAGTAGACATGGGTTCAGTATACTAGTCACAGGTTCAGTATACTAGTCATGGGTTCAGTACACTAGTCATGGGTTCCTTGCACTAGTCATGGGTTCAGTACACTAGACATGGGTTCAGTACACTAGTCACTGGTTCGGTACACTAGCCATGGGTTCAGTACACTAGTCACGGGTTCAGTATACTAGTCATGGGTTCCTTGCACTAGTCATGGGTTCAGTACACTAGACATGGGTTCAGTACACTAGTCACTGGTTCGGTACACTAGCCATGGGTTCAGTACACTAGTCACGGATTCAGTATACTAGTCATGGGTTCAGTACACTAGTCACTGGTTCGGTACACTAGTCATGGGTTCAGTACACTAGCCATGGGTTCAGTACACTAGTCACGGGTTCAGTATACTAGTCATGGGTTCAGTGCACTAGACATGGGTTCATTGCACTAGACATGGGTTCAGTACAATAGTCACTGGTTTGGTACACTAGTCATGGGTTCAGTACACTAGTCATGGGTTCAGTACACTAGTCATGGGTTCAGTATACTAGACATGGGTTCAGTGTACTAGTCATGGGTTCAGTACACTAGACATGGGTTCAGTACACTAGCCATGGGTTCAGTACACTAGTCATGGGTTCAGTATACTAGTCATGGGTTCAGTACACTAGTCATGGGTTCAGTATACTAGTCACAGGTTCAGTACACTAGTCATGGGTTCAGTATACTAGTCATGGGTTCCTTGCACTAGTCATGGGTTCAGTACACTAGACATGGGTTCAGTACACTAGTCACTGGTTCGGTACACTAGCCATGGGTTCAGTACACTAGTCACGGGTTCAGTATACTAGTCATGGGTTCCTTGCACTAGTCATGGGTTCAGTACACTAGACATGGGTTCAGTACACTAGTCACTGGTTCGGTACACTAGCCATGGGTTCAGTACACTAGTCACGGATTCAGTATACTAGTCATGGGTTCAGTACACTAGTCACTGGTTCGGTACACTAGTCATGGGTTCAGTACACTAGCCATGGGTTCAGTACACTAGTCACGGGTTCAGTATACTAGTCATGGGTTCAGTGCACTAGACATGGGTTCATTGCACTAGACATGGGTTCAGTACAATAGTCACTGGTTTGGTACACTAGTCATGGGTTCAGTACACTAGTCATGGGTTCAGTACACTAGTCATGGGTTCAGTATACTAGACATGGGTTCAGTGTACTAGTCATGGGTTCAGTACACTAGCCATGGGTTCAGTACACTAGTCATGGGTTCAGTATACTAGTCATGGGTTCAGTACACTAGTCATGGGTTCAGTACACTAGTCATGGGTTCAGTGTACTAGTCATGGGTTCAGTACACTAGACATGGGTTCAGTACACTAGTCATGGGTTCAGTACACTAGACATGGGTTCAGTACACTAGTCACTGGTTCGGTACACTAGACATGGGTTCAGTATACTAGTCATGGGTTCAGTACACTAGTCATGGGTTCAGTACACTAGTCATGGGTTCAATACATTAGACATGGGTTCAGTACACTAGCCATGGGTTCAATACACTAGACATGGGTTCAGTACACTAGCCATGGGTTCAGTACACTAGTCACTGGTTCGGTACACTAGTCATGAAATCAGAAGAGCAAAGCTCAGTAAACCAGTAAAGTGGCAATACCTCGCAATGAGGAGAACAAACCAGGATCCTTTTAAAGTCTGAAGCAAACAAACTCAGGTGTGTTGCATTAGTAATCGGATGACAGTGAACGGGGCAGAGGCCTGTGATTGGCGGAAGGGGTGACATCATGATGACAGGAATTCTGGGAAACGGAGTCCTGGAGCGTGTTAAGCAAGGGAGGAGAACCCAGAAGTGTGACAAATTACAGATACGACTCTTTAAAGCAGTCTGTTCTTCATATACAATAAAGTCCCACAACAGAATCAATGCAAGAAATTTGGGGGATTTTTTTTTGGTATTTTTCGGGTCAATTACAACAGAAATTTGATATCTTTAAATTTGGGTCACTTTTGATCAGAAATTTACAGAGTGCCTGCTAAATAAGTAATTTTTTTTAATTAAAGAGATCTTTAAAACAAGTGCTGGTGTAGTTATCTTTTCAGAAATTAATAGTCTGGAGTGTCTATGAGCTGAAAGTGCAATACTTTTGATGGTGATTCATTTTATTCGTTATTATAAGAAAAAAATAATAATTAGCATACAGCAGACATGTTTTTATTTATTTATTTATTTATTTATTTTTAATTGATTTGCTGTCCTCTTGGGTTCCTAAGTCAGTCCTAGAGTCCTAATACTCTGATACACAGCAAGAAAGGCTTTATTTTGAATTATAAATTGAGCTGCATCTTTAATATCAGATATTTTTAATACTCAAAAGCAATGTAAACTGAAAGAAAGAACTTAATATTAATCATTAATAATCATGTGTGTCTTGTTTATTATTATTTATCGGTCAAAATGTGTTTTAGGGCCTGTTTGTGTGATTTTGGTTGGTTAGTGTAGTGGTTAACACCTCTGCCTTCTATGCTGTAGACTGGGGTTCAATCCCCACCTGGGTAAACACCCTACACTATACCAATAAGAGTCCTTGGGCAAGACTCCTAACACCACCTTGGCCTACTTATGTAAAATGATCAAATTGTAAATCGCTCTGGATAAGAGCATCAGCCAAATGCCATAAATGTAAAAATGTAAATGTAAAACTTTGAGGGAAAGGGGGAAAGTGCACTGATTGTGTTGAATGGGACACTGCAGTTTTATCACCTTCCCCTGAAGCAGCTTGATTTTATCCTCCCTTTCAAAGATGAAAGCTTTAAGCATTGTTTATCTGATGGGAACTGGCTTGGTGGTCTACCAGGGCTTGCAAGGTGAGAGTCCCATTTTCTCTATTTTCCTTTGAGTTTCCCCTTCATTACATAAGCAGATTATCTTATATGTAATCTCCTCAGAAACACCTCCTGAAAACGGTTAACGTATGGCTGTTTATGCTGCACAGATTACAACGAACACGTACGAGTTTCCCTCCTATTTTTGATTTCGCCGCTTGCCTTGAATGAGGGGTCAATAGACACACCTCTAGACTGTCTTTTACAAAAGAATTACATAAGAAATGCTTACCCTGACTAAGACCTTATTAGGATTATAGCAATTGGGCAATGCTGTTTACATGACCGTGTGTTATCACGATTAACTGTCTTAATAGGATTAACATCTCATTGGTCATGTAAACGGAGCCAGTGGCTTTAATCATTGATCAAATTAGCACTGCTTGCATAACTGTACTTGTTTCTGAGTCAACATGCTGGAAACGGCTTTAATAGCATATTTTAGTTGTTGAGTTTAGGAGCAGCTCGGCAGAAACGTCTTGTAACTGAATACAGACTAGCTTCACAGTAATGTAAACTAATGCCAAATTAATGCAATGCCTTCTGCAACTCACTTAAACTCAGCTCAACAGTTAGAAGAGTCTCAGCTTTGTGAAACTCACAACTGACAAAATGTAGCATCACCAGAGATCGAACATCTGATGTCAAATGCTCAAAATCCATCTCCACTTTGTTTTAATAGGCTCATGAAACCTGTTGGGATACTGAAACTGTTGCAGCTGAGTTTCAAGTGAGTTGCATTGTGTAGCATCTCAACAAGTTGCATTAAGCAGGCAATTAAAAGGCTCATTTCGTGGTTAAAAAGTGGAATTTTGCTGTCAGAAGAAAACTCATATCTCTAAAATGGTGACTTTACAGGAGAAGAAAAACACCTACTTTACTTTTAATGTAAGTCAATGGAACCAGACATCTTCCCAAGTCGTTTCTTTTGGCCCATTCTTCGTAAAATGTTCATACAATGTAAAAGGTAACAGGCATTTTCAACTTATGTTAAAAACTGAAAAATGACAAAAATGGAGATACGAGGTTTTCTTCCGACAGCAGCAATTTATTTTCACGTAGATTTCAAGCACCTAAAGTTGCCATGTAAAGCCTGCCTCCAACTAGCTTAAGAAACTAGAACCTTTCCAAGCCAAAGGGAACCATTCTTGAAGGTTCTGTTATGTTACAATTAGTTCCAGAATTTTTTTTAAGAACGCAGGTCCCAGCCTGCCATGCTTGTTAGGGCCAGCATTAGCACTGTAGCCTAATGTGTGGGATTTTGGATATTAAGTCTGCTCAGAGCATTGAAGGTTGAAAAGTGGTTCACGGCCTATTCTGCCAGGGCTGTGGATGAAACCGCACCTCCTCATTTCCCTGCCCTCCCTCACACGCGCGGCTCTGGACCACGACAGAGGATACATTCAAGAGGAAAACGGAGGGAAGGACGACTAATTGAGGGCGAGGTCAGTTCAAATTAACCCAAATCGCAGCCGAAACGCCCCTGAATCACTCACTTCAAAGTGACCCAAATGGTCAAATGGAGCGAAGGAACCGGGCCTGTCGACGGTCATGAGAAACCGATACGTCACAGAGGCTCCCACACGCAAATGAACGCTCACATAACACACATGCATAGACATATACACACTCTGGCACCGTGGCATTTCTCAGAAATGTGTCATACTATATGTAAATCAAAGCAGAGCTCATTAAGGTGAGCCATTTTTCTGTTCAACACGTGGGCATGCGTCATTTTTTCAAGCACAGTACTGAGAAAATGTCAAAGACCAACTTCCATTTTTCTGCTGTCAGACGAAAACCTTGTATCTCAATTTTTCAGTTTTTGACATCATGTGGTTTTGATTCTGCTCATTTGTTTTCCTTGTCTACTTTCTTGTTCACGCTCTTTTATCACGCGAATCGTAGATCGTAGCTTTAACTATTCCTTTGCTGTCATCGCTGATCCTGCTATGTACACTGATGTTGCTTGATCTGTACTTTATCATATGCACTGACTCTATGAGGAATCAAAGGGGGGGACTGTTAGATCCTAGTGTCAGTGCATGCTCCTGATCAATGCACAATCCTGGGTTCATGACTATATCATGACCTATGGGGTTCAGGCCTATGGTGCGCATAAGGCCTTAGGGCTTGCGTCATACAGAGGCCTCAGCTTATGCTTGTGCGTTCATACGGTTAGTTGTAACTCACAGTGATGATATCTGATCAGCAATGTTCTAAAACTTATCTGTTGTTTAGGCTGCATGTACCCGGACCTTGAGGCCCTGTCTCATGACTACTTTCTCTCTCTATAGTCTCGTCCGCTGTAGCATCACCAGGGATCGAATATCTGATGTCAACTGCTCAAAATCCATCTTCACTTTGTTTTGATTGCCTCATGAAACTTGTTGAGATGTTGAAACTGTTGCAGCTGAGTTTCAAATGAGTTGCATTGTGTTGCATCTCAACAAGTTTTATGAAGCAGCCAATTAAAAGGCTGATTTAAAAAGTGGAATTTTTCCTTCCTTCTCCTGGAATTCAGCGATTTATTTCATTTCCAGTCAAAACAGCTATTAAGTACAAGCCTGCATCACGCAAATGCAGGTAGCACTGTCACGATTGGCACCTCCCAGTCCTGTCCATGTGTTCGTGTTTTGGTTTTTCTAGTCCTGCCCCCTCGTTTCATGTCTCCGCCCATGATTGTCTCCACCTGTTTTCCACCTGTCCCTCGTTTGCCCTTAGTGTTTGCCTGTCTTTGTATCGGTCATTGTTTGATGTGTATCGGTCTTTGTTCTTACCCTGTTTGAATCTTTGCTGGATATATTGGTCTGTTTGTTTGTTTATGTCTATTTATAGTTTGTTTGTCATGTCTGACCCACGATCTATCCGTGTTGGCTCAATGACCCTGGACCGTTATGCCCCAGATTTTGGAAGTCGCTTACCTCCGCACATGCGTCCGCTACCTCGCTCCCCGTCACAAGCACATACAACAGAAAATTACACAGCAGCCTCAACTACTAAATACAGTTTCAGTTATTTCAGCATCTACTGTGGGCATGCTTTATCTTTATTACAGCTTCCAGTCTTTTTGGGAAAGTTTTTCAAAAAGAAATCCGCTTGGACATTTTCCCACACCTCCAAAATTCAGTCTTAGAAGTTGGTTGCATTTTCTGCCTCTTGTGGTGAGAAGCAAGCATGGAGCTTGATTTTCTCTTCTCTCTCAAAGATATAACTGCACATCTTGATGAAAGAATTAACTTAACACAACTTAAAGGCTACAGAAAGTTGGAGTAACTTCATCTGAAAAATTCTAATGAACTAAAAATGAATTGTTGAGATATTACCTCAGTCATTTGGAGTTTTTTTTAGCATATTTAGAGTTCAGATAACTTCATTTAAATACATGAATATTTGCTTTTTTTATTCAAAGTGTCATTACACTTGAACACAAACAGGTCAATAAGGAGTTGTTTTAAAAGACTGTTGAAAATGTGTGGATGCTGGATGTTTTTCCCCTCTATTCATGCACATTTATAATTAATGACAGACTGTTCACTCCATGTATCACTCCTAGTTTAAGCTTATTAGGAATTATCCAAATTAAAAGTGATGGTCGCCAAGCACATGAAACAGTCTTGGCCTTCTTGAGCAAAGCTCACATCATTCCGATTGGCTCTTGGTACTGTTTATTTGCATATTGGGCGTGTCCACCTTCTCTACCATACCATCTATGTGTTGTCATTCATCTCAACCTACATTTCTGTGGACGTTTGTTCGTTATCTACATATTTGTAACCCAGTTTGTTTAACACTGATTGAGAGAATTACTAAGACGGCGCTTGCTGGGTGTGGTACAGTAGCGGCAAACCACGTCTGAAGCTACATCTTCACTATGAGCTGAACTATTATCTTGGTGGCAAGATGTTTGGTGCAATTAGAAGATGGATATTTGAGTCAGAAAAAACAACGTAAACACTGGCAGAATCGTTTTAAGATGAACAAACTGGAGAGTTTTAGTTCACTTTACTCAGTTTACTCAAGTTTATATGCTAAGTTTTGGCTATGCAAGCTTGAATGGTTGAGAAGCATTCTAACTGTGCTGTTATTTCATCATATCATCATTGTAACATTTGGTAGCGATGAGGAGGTGGAGATAAGCAAGATTTATTACGGGCAAAACAAAAAACATAACAAAAAACGAACACAGGATAAACAGACTACAGAGGCTGGAAGAATGACGCTCCAAAGCATACATTACGAACAAAGACCAGCACCTAACATGGGAAAACACAGGGCTTAAATACAACAGGGATGACGAGGGACAACAAGACACAGGTGGCAAAGACAGGTGGTTACAATCAGGGGTGGAGTCAAGAACAAGGGAGCAGGACAGGGACGAATCAAAACAAAGAAAGCACATGGACCAATAAACAAAAGCACATGGATGCCTGGGAGGGGCAAATCGTAACAATCACGTTTTTTTCACACTGTATCACTCTGCTAAGCAGCGACTCTGACAGCTGTAGGAGACGTTCAAGACATGTGAGCGTTTTTACTTCTTACTTTGCCACAAACAGAAAACGGACACTTTTAACATCATATCTGACACAGCCGATTTGGTCCGACTCCGAAGACGAGACGACACTAAATTCCCAAACTGTCGTCGCCACTGAGCAGCTTTTCAGTCGGCAGCTGTGACAGAAGAACAGCTGAACAACCTGGAATCAGCCAGAAATGAACCCAACACCATTCGCCAAACTAAACGGGCTGTAAGAAGCTTCACAGACCGGCTGGAATAAAACAACATTAATACTGATCTGGAAAAACTGACCAAACTGAGCTGAACCTGATATTGCGGCAGTTTTATGGCTCAGTCTGTACTTCAAAAGGCGGGGCTTACAGCAGACTGAGCAGCGAGTGGGCGGAGCTCGTTACTCTTACATAGCAACAAGCTGCTTGTTAAGGAGCTATAATCTGGCAGAAGGAACTGAACATTAAAACATATTAAACGCCGCGTTCACGGCCAGTTTATTCATCTATTACGTTTTTAATTGCTGTATATAAGAGAACACGTATCCACTGCTTTAGAGTCCAGTGGCGGCGCTTTACACCACTGCATTCCATGCTGAATTCAGTGATTTGGCTGGGTGACTGAATACTTTTGGAAATATAGTGTATGTTTTGTTCTTACTCAGTTCAGGGAATTATTTATGGGTAAGGTTTCCTGCATTTGAGTTGACTTATGTCGTCAGGTTTTGCAGTGAACTGGATATCTGCTGAGGACAGTTTTGGTGTCTACCATGTCTTCCAGGTGGCTTATAGGAGTCACGTATTCTCTACATTTTACATGTTTTGAACTCTTATTTTCCTTTGACTTTCCCCTTCTGTATCTACATCATATCCAATCTTCCAAAAATCTCTCCTGAAAAAAATGCATGACTTGCATTTAAGGGTGGTCTCTGACTTTTGCACACTACTGTACATAGCTCCACACACTGCTCGTTATATATACTGAGGCAGTGTGCCAGAGCAATTACACTGCATTTACCATATCACCTCTAACCTCCCTGCAAATTTAGCCAAGATGTGACAGAGCTGCTCTAACAGTGTATGTGAAGCCGGGCTAAGTCTAAATAATGGCACTGAAACAACAGCTCGGAACAAAGCTTCGGCAAACCTGGCGTTTTCATTACAACGTGACAGCTTTTGCTCGCCCCTTCATTGATTTCCCACTGATTAAATCAGTGGCGACTCCATCTCGGCAGGTGTGTGTGAAGACCGGTGTGTGCTTTTTTCTCTTTTTTTATCTGTGGCATGGTTTAACTGAGTCATTACGATTTGGATCTGTGCTCGAGGTATCGCGCCAGCAGCCAGAGGGCGCATGATGAATGATCCGGCTGAAATGAAGCTCAGCGCAAAGGCCCCACTTCTTCCATGCTGTTATGACAGCCAGGACACCTCGCTTTCCTCAGCGGCTGATCCTGCCTCTCAGGTACAGCCCACAGGAGACCACAGGAGGGGCTGAGTCACAAATCAGCGTCGTTGGGTATTAGGCTAACCTTGCTCCCCTGTGGTGTACACTCCAAACGTCTCTTCCTACATTTTGTTGAATTATTTCTCTCTTGTAGCTCATAGAAACATGTGGAGAAATTCTGATGAAAGCATGGATTCCAAACCTTTATTCCACGCCACAACTGTTCACATGGGTACAAGAGGAGATGTCTTACTATGATTTGAATTTGACAAAGTTGTGAACATATTTCAATTAAAAGCATCCTTTATAAACTATTTTTGTCATTTTTTGACACTGACACAAGCAGAAAAAGTTAAAAGTGTAGACTCGAAGCTGTTGAGAAGCTACAGAATGTAATACGAATGTCATGAATATGTATTAATTTTGTAATTAACAATGTAATTTGTAATTATGTAATTTTATACAACTCTAAAACTCTAAAATCTGACGGGTCAAGCCGCTTTCAAAGCCATTGTAATATACTCACTATACGTGCACTGAATGACACACTTGAGCTTTAATCAAGCCAGAATGGTTGATCCAAACCCAAATAAACAGCCCACGACCTTCCTTGTCTGAGCCAACCAAAGCTACATCAATAAGTTTTCAGTTGGAATCAAATAACAAAACTTTATCCAAACTCAGACAAATGGCATCATCAGGTTTTGAGGTCGAAACTGACCCAAGTACAAAAAATTTGTCTGAAATGGACAGAAACTGGCCCATCATCACCCAAAGTGCAGAAAACGTTTTAATGATAGTGTCAGATTAATTAGGGACATTCATAGCCATCACCACAGCCATCATTAGATCACACACAATATAAACAATATAGCAAAACAATCAGCTGCCTAAAATCAGGTTTACCTTCTGCTTTAACACATTTATTCAACAAGCAATGCTTCCCAACTGCTTCTCATAATGTGCTGTGCAGATAAGACAGGATGTTAGTTTTTATTTACACTTATCGTATTTTTTGGCAGACGCTCTTATCAATCAGTCATTCAATCAATCATTCAATCAATCGACATTTATTTTCACTCAGAAGTACATTGAGGGCAACTCTCATTTTCAATGTAGCCGAGCACTTACAAAAACAGGGACTGACATGCCAAAGAAAATAATAACTACATTTAGTCATTTTAAATGAAAAGAACATTTAAAATAACAGTGAATAAAAGATAAAAACAGATCAAAAATAAAACTTGAGGTTTAAATGATAAGAGAATCAGATCAGAAGAAGATAAGAGATTAATAAGGTAATAATACAATAATACAAATTAAAAAGTAAGGATACAAAACTTAAAAATAAAATGAGAGAAAATAAATAAATGAAAACGAAATAAAGAACTAAGAGAAGAACTAAAACAAAAAAATAAAAGTTAAGAATAAATAAGATTAAGTAAAACAGGTGCAGGCTCTCTGTAGGTGGTTTGATATTAAAAGTTGAAAATGACTGAGTGACGCCAGTGAGCCGAGTTTTAGTGTGTCCTGTAGTGAATTCCAGCTGGTGCTGTGACTAAAAGCAGATTTTCCCAGTTCAGTTTCACTTATCCAGAGTGATTTACAATTACAATGGTGTTAGGAGTCTTGCCCAAGGACTCTAATTGGTATAGTGTAGAGTGCTTATCCAGGCGGGGACTGAACCCCAGTCTACAAGGCAGAGGTCTTACCCACTACACTACACCAGTCTCACCAAAGCAGCTTTCCTCTGTTTAACACTAAAACTCATTTCATGCTGAGCACATATTACACATAACCAAACAAATGTAATACAAATGTCCTTTTGGCTGCGCTGTCCTGACCAGAATCATGTTTTATTTACATTTGCGCGTTCATTTTCTCAGGCCTTGTGGACCTGGGTGCTAAATCCTGGGTGCTAGGGGCAAGGTTAGGGAACCGGCCCTGTGACCGGAAGGTCGCCGGTTCGATCCCCAGAGCCGACAGCGCCTGACTGAGGTGTCCTTGAGCAAGACGCCTAACCCCCAACTGCTCCCCAGGCACTGCGGATTGGGCTGCCCACCTCTCCGGGCAAGTGTGCTCACTGCCCCCTAGTGTGTGTGTGTGTTCACTAGTGTGTATGTGGTGTTTCACTCCCACGGATGGGTTAAATGCAGAGGTGAAATTTCCCTGTTGTGGGACTAATAAGGGTCACTTAAACTTAAATCCAGGAGTCCAACATTCCAGAATAAAAACACTGTTAAGGTAATGAATGGAGGAGAAGAGGATAAAGTAAGGGGTGAATCTAAAGTAGGGGGGAAATGCTGGGTAAAATCAGTCAGGCAGGCTGCGGAGACCTAAGCATAAAATTTGACTGTAGCCCGACGTATATTTGAGAAATAATCAATGATTAGACAAAATTTAAAGCTACTACTTCACTCATCAACTGAATTCTAGTAATTCAGCCTCATGGATTCATTTTTGATCTGTTTGATTTAACAACCATAGCCTATGGTTAACAAACTACACCGTTCGTAAGAATAGTTTAGTTAATAATAATACATTAGTAAACAAAAATAAGAAGAATTATGGGTTGTATTGTTATATTTTTATTATATTATTCAACCTTGGTGTATTTTATCATGTATTCACAGCCATCATCACAGTGCTTATACACTGTGCTCATAATGTGAATATAATGGGAAACAAAATATACAAAAAAAAACAATAAAAACTGAAAAATAAGCAAAAAACAATAAGAACACTTGACATGAATTAAACAAACTGTTGGTTTTCTAGCAGCAGCCAAGAGATGCGCAGCTAATTCCCTCTTCCCTGCTATGTACATCAAATCAAGCAGTCATTTTCCACAACTGTTCACTTTTAAAAGCTCTGAGTTTTAAACTGACGCACAAAAAAATAATTGCCTCTTGTTTTCCAGCCCCCTAAATGTCTCCTGCTGCCTGGCAGTCGAGGAATTAGAGAGTAATTATCGCCGACTGACTCCCTGCAAGACGCCTCTGGCCTGGGCTATTTGCAGCGCAATATGGGGAGTGTTTGTTTTGCTCACTGGGACGGGGAAGCTTGCTCAGCTTTTTCAGATAAGAGGAGAAGGTATCCCCTGGGCCCTGAAGTTGTATTCATACATGTTCACACATACAAAAATACACACTGGAGCACAAGCACCCCCACACACCATCACCAGCCACATCGTTAGAAATGCGCATCTTTTAGCTTCATCTTGCTGGTTTACAGTTAAAGACTGGAGCCCAAGTGCTGCCACAGTATTAGCCATCCTTAAGTCCAGCACTTCAAGGGCACTTTGACCCTCTGCTGCATGGTGTTGCCATATGGCAACAATTACTTTATCCTTAATTTTACTAAGAAGCAGTGATATAAAAATCAGTATTTTCTTATTTTATTGTGGAAAAGGGGTCTTTTACTTTGAAATGATGAATACTTCATGACATCACATGACTGGGAATTTTGATTATGATGTTGTTATTATCACCCATTTCAAATACCATTTGAAATTATATTCATTTCCAATATTTGTGAATATTGGGTTATACAATACAATATATATACAGGGGGCAGTCGTGGGCTGGAAGTTAGGGAACCAGCCTCATGACCGGAAGGTCGCCGGTTTGATCCCCAGAGCCGACAGCACATGACTGAGGTGTCCTTGAGCAAGACGCCTAACCCCCAACTGCTCCCCGGGCGCTGCGGATTGGGTTGCCCACCGCTCCGGGCAAGTGTGCTCACTGCCCCCTAGTGTGTGTGTGTGTTCAGTAGTGTGTATGTGGTGTTTCACTTCACGGATGGGTTAAATGCGGAGGTGGAATTTCCCCGTTGTGGGGGTAATTAGGGTCTCTTAATACTAATTCGGTGTATCAGTCGGATTTGTTTGTTCTTGTTTTCAATAAAAGGATAAAAGGATGTTTTCAGAGAAAATTTTGATTTTACGGTGCTTTTTTTAAGATTTTTTGGTGCTATGGTACGATTTCTCATTGTTGCCAAATGGCAACAACTTACCAAGTAACATACTAACAAAAACAAAAAGACATTAAAACATTTTATCATGTTTAAGTATTAATTCATGCAGTAGAGCATTAAAACCTACCCTGTTTGGCTTGGACCTCTCCTTTTTTTCTTTGACATGTGTGAACTCTCCATGGTGCGCTGTAAACAAATCACAAATATTGCATAATGTTTGACAAGTGCTATAATAACAACTCTCAAAAGCCGATTAACCAAGACTTTTATGATGACAGCCACTTCTGTGTGGAGACTAAATACTAGCCTCTCACTGTTAACACACAGCTGCAGCTCTGCTCTCCAGACTCAGTGCGGTGTCTGTAATGCGGCAGGGTTTGTGAATGAACTGGTTCTTTTCATAATAGGTCCAAAATCCAAAGTTTATATATAAACTTATATATAAAGTTTATATATCTTAATTTAGTCAACAATCCATTTGACTTCCGATACACTCTCAAATGATATACACTACTGTGCAAATGTCAGAAAGCATATTTCTGAGAAGTGTAAATATAAAATATTCCAGTTTTGCAGTAGAGGAGTTTAAAGTATACAGAGAAGATGGGACTCCTACAGCCAGGCAAGACCTGGTAGACCACCACGACTGTCCCCATCAGATACACAGCCCTTAAAGCTTCCATCTCTGAGAGAGAGGAGAAGATCAAGCTGCTTCAGATCTGAAAACATCCACCGGTGTTTCTCTCCATCCTTCCACTGAGAGAACACAGTGATGTGTGGCTGTCAAGAAGAAGCCTCACTGAGAAAAGGAGGCAAATCAAACACACAATCTGCTGGCGTTCTCAGAGCAATGGGCTGACCACCCCAGAGGCCAGAACACAAAACCACTGAAAGTATTTATCACTTGGATTGTGAGAAGCAGAAAATGCAACCAACGTCTCGGACTGAACTGGATGTGGGGAAAAATCTTCCTGCAGATTTCTTTGAAAAACTGAAATCATATTTGGTCATTAAGGCTTCTGTGTAATTTTGTGTTTTCTGTTCTAAAAAACGAATGAGTTATACTAAATGTCCATTTTGACTGGAAAGTAAATGCATGAAGGGTGGTCCCTGACTTTTGCAGAGAGCTGTATATATTGACCTATAGCGGAGGTCTTCAATTAAAACTCAGTAAGGTCCAGTTAGAGAAAATGTCCTCAAGCGAAGGTCCAGAACATCATAATGTCTAACTTTGCATCATGGCTCAGTGCCATATACTGTTTAGATGTATATCAACATCTAATACAGTCAACAACTGAACATCAAATCAAATAAAGTCCAGTTCAGTCACATTTCAACAACATTTACTGTCAGTTTCCTCTTTTTGGAGCACAGCATGTGAATTAATGTGGCATGTTTTCTTCTCTGACTGCTGTGTTTCACTTCGTCCCGCTCCTGTGTGAGCGTCACTCACTCGAGTCTCGATGCTCATCGTAATGCACAAATCTGATTGGCTGAGTAGTGCTTACAATGCATGCGATTGGTCAGTGAGTTTCCCAGGCTGTTAAACTGGTATCGCAATGGCTAGAAATGTTAGGCTGATTAAAATAGGACCACCCTGCCGAAATTAAATAATTCTCCATAGTTTATCGGTTGTGTCCCGGTCCACATAGAACAGAGCCTGGGTCCAGACTCATACAGCGGTCCGCCTATTAGTGACCTCAGACATATAGGGTACATCATCAAACGGTCAGCTGAAGTACAAGGTAGGTGTTTGTAATAAAATGCACACACTAACAGGAGCAGCATTTCTAGGTATGACACTGACTGCACATGAAATATATTTTGGTACTGGGCCATTTTTCACCAGCTGTATTTCACGATGTGTGATAATTTAAGGATGACTGGACAGATAGAAATGGCCCGGAATAACTTGGAATACAGCTCAGTTAGATCAACATACATGAAAACTGTTTCTTTCTTCTGTAAAGCTGCAGTTTCAAAGACATACGCTTTCCTTATTTGTTGCAGATATACTTCAAAGCAATTCCTGGATGATGGTGCACATTCCCCCTCCAAAAGTCTCTCTCTCTCTTCCTCACAGCGCAATGCAGCGCAGGCCACAGGCACCTGTCCCTTCTAATACTAATTGACATCTTTGTGGTGCTTGTGGTGGGGGGTGGGGGGTGGGTGGGCTGTCTCTGGCTGCCTCCATCAAGAGGTGGCTAATATCTTGTGGCATTCTGCTACAGTAAGTGGTCTGGAGATTTGATCAAGACTGGGCAGTCTCAAGGCTGTGCATTCCCTCCGAGGCACCCCTGCAGCACTTCTACTCCTCCGCTCAAAAAAAGTGCCGAACGTCCAGGAGAGAGAGAGAGAGAGACAGAGAGAGAGAGAGAGAGAGCACGAGCCATGCCCAGAAAAAAGGAGAAAGAGAAAAAAGTGCAGAGAGCTCACCTGGCACACACACTCAAATCCATTCAACTCCACTGAAGCACTATACACTTCCTAACCGCTAAGACTGAAAATAATCCTCTCTTTCACAGCCAAATTAGACCCAGCCGGCCACAGTGCAATGCATTCTGCCCACATCGCCATAATACGGGAAAATAACGTGTGTTTCAATGATTAGAGGAAAAAGAGGGAGACTAAATGAGCTAACTTTACGCTGGCCGTTGACAGAGCATGATTGCCTGCTTTGTTCAGCTGCCTAAAATAAGAAAGGCCTTGTTCTAAGTGAAGGCCCGTGGGCCTGAGCATGCCCGTGTTCTTTACTGCACGACACGAGCAGAATAAACGCCCAAAGCTACGATCCCCTCACGTGGTCACTTTCTTTTATTTTTTTGTTTTATTCGCAAAAGGGCCTCCCGGCAGTTACTGCTTAAGCAGCCTGGCGTAGCCTCTGAACATCTAACAGCCCCTGAAATCGGTCATTATACAAACGAACGCATGACCCCAGGGAACCCTCGACCAAAAAGGCAAACAGGCTGAGTTCGTCCCCCAGAGAAATATGGCCCTCTGTGCGGTTTCTCTTCTGCCTGTGGGATGTACAACATTATAATGTAATAATAAAGTACTGTGATGTTTAACCCCTTAACATCCACATACTTGTGTCATTTACTCCTATAATCATCATTTAGCGTTGCGGTTATAGAATAATTACATTCAAAGTAAATATCAAAACTGATCTTTTGTTACCTTGTTAATTCACGTATGTGGTCATATTAACCCGTCTGGTTAATATGGTGGTTGTGTGTGTTGTTCTGGTCTGTGGGACCCATTTCCAATGCCTACCATAACAAAAAAAAATATGCAATTTATTATTTCAACCTCAGATTCTTTGGCCTCTGTGAAGAACATATTCCCGTGGGGAATGAAAGTGTGGCGGTGGACAGGCTGCTGACTGGCTACAGCTGCTAAAGGAGAACCCTATACTGTGATATTTTGAACATCTGGTATTTTTACATAAATTGTTGTGGCTGTATTGATTTAAAGAAATGCAATGGGTCCACCAGACCACTGAGGAACACATCAGCATCACACAAGTGTCAAGTATGTATTATCACATATCATTAAAAAGATAGCATTCATGTTTGTTTGAAATGATCAACACTATGTTCATTCTTTTAAAGAATGCATTAATTAGTTGATCTGGTCACGCAGAATGTTTTTGCTGTCTCTCTGGTGGGTCTGTTTTGATTTAATTACAGTGGCAATGACCAGCAATGAAGCTCTTTGCATTTCATGTTGAGAGTTAACAGCAGCAGATTCTGAATGCAAATGCCTCACTTAAAAACAACTCTAGAGCTTTTATCTGCTCTTATTTATTTTAGATGAAATAATGAGGGAATCTCACACCTGGCCATGAGGCAGCTAAGCAGCCAACTGTCCGATTTCTTTTGAGCCCTTAAAAATGGGAGGGCTTTGTATGAAAATGGTTGCAATTCCTACAACATTCACCCCTTTTGGATGCAAATACTCTTAAATTGTGTCAGAAAAATTGTGTCTGCACTTTGAGATCATATTTATCACTTCATTTTCCTCCCATGTGCTATAGCAATAATGTTATCGACATCCAAATATTTGTGGACATGACGGTGCTTCTGAGTTCTGATAATGCCACCATGCACCAGCATGTGGGGACATAGTAGTATTTACCAATATTATCCCCCGTCTATCTTAGGGATACAGCCAAACCAGCCTCTTGGTTGTTTCCATTCCAACACAAGAGACAACAGTGGTTGTATGAATGAGTTTATGTAGCCTGAGAATGGTTACGACAAGGGAACAAAGGACATATAAGTCACCTTTTATTAATCCCAAAACAGGGAGATTCACCTCCGCATTTGACCCATCTGTGCAGTGAAACACCCACACGCACACTAGTGAACACACACACACGGGGCAGTGAGCACACATGCCCAGAGTGGTGGGCAGCCCTAACCACAGTGCCCAGGGAGCAGTTGGGGGTTAGGTGCCTTGGTCACGGGCACTTCTGTCACATTTGATGCTACTTATTTAAAAATCTAGATATTAATTTTCACCCAATACTAGCAGAGTTTCTGTTTAGAAAGAGTTTATTATTGTGAGATATTTAATAAGTTGAATTTGATGAATGTTACTGTTGTGAGTAGTGTATTGCAGAAAGAAAAACTCTGCATATTTGCCTTGTTATTTTCAGCAAAACAAAAGGAAACATTCAGCGCAGACAGCGCAGACGTAAACAATACACTCTCATTAAAAAGTGCTAAAGTGTCACTGGGGTGGTACCTTCACAGGAGCATCCTCAAGTTATGGAACATTAGAATTCCAGATTTCATTGCAGTTGTAATTTTTAAGATGCACTGACTCCACACTACCTGTCTGGCTTTTTATTTAATTTCTCTGATTCATAACGTTACATTAAAAAGGTACAAATATGCACTTTTCCTCTGGGAAAGTTTATGTTAAATTATGAAAAGATAAATGATAACAATAACTCTAAACTTCTAATGGTTAAGACTTAAGTTAGATGTGGGCTAAAGGGCCTCCCTGAAGAAAAGAAGTCTCAAACTCCAGTCAACTGGGGGCCACAAGCCAAGTAGTGCTCACCATGGAGCTGAAAAAAGACGATTTTTTTGTCCAAAGTATGAATTTTGACCACATAATATGTGCAGTATATTCATATAAGTGCATCTTAGAAAATGTTTAATGGTATTTAATCTGTGACCACAAACCACAACTATTACTACTACTACTATTACTATTACTACTACTACATCTACTATTACTACTATTACCACTACTACTACTTCATCTACTATTACTACTATTACCACTACTACTACTTCATCTACTATTACTACTATTACCACTACTACTACTTCATCTACTACTACTACTATTACCACTACTACTACTTCATCTACTATTACTACTATTACCACTACTACTACTTCATCTACTATTACTACTATTACCACTACTACTACAATTACTACTACTACTATTACCACTACTACTACTTCATCTACTACTACTACTATTACTACTACTACTATTACCACTACTACTACTTCATCTACAACTACTACTATTACTACTACTACTATTACCACTACTACTACTTCATCTACTACTACTACTATTACTACTACTACTACTTCATCTACTATTATTACTATTACCACTACTACTTCATCTACTATTACTACTATTACCACTACTACTACTTCATCTACTACTACTACTATTACTACTACTACTATTACCACTACTACTACTTCATCTACAACTACTACTATTACTACTACTACTATTACCACTACTACTACTTCATCTACTACTACTACTATTACTACTACTACTATTACCACTACTACTACTTCATCTACTATTACTACTATTACCACTACTACTACTTCATCTACTACTACTACTATTACCACTACTACTACTATTACTACTACTACTATTACCACTACTACTACTTCATCTACTATTATTACTATTACCACTACTACTTCATCTACTATTACTACTATTACCACTACTACTACTTCATCTACTATTACTACTATTACCACTACTACTACTTCATCTACTACTACTACTATTACCACTACTACTACTATTACTACTACTACTATTACCACTACTACTACTTCATCTACTATTATTACTATTACCACTACTACTTCATCTACTATTACTACTATTACCACTACTACTACTTCATCTACTATTACTACTATTACCACTACTACTACTTCATCTACTACTACTACTATTACCACTACTACTACTATTACTACTATTACTATTACCACTACTACTACTATTACTACTATTACTATTACCACTACTACTACTTCATCTACTTCAAGTAGCAGACCACTAAATGTTTGTGCCCTGGGAGGTCTGGGCCTGTATTTCAGTAAAGAAAAATAGAGAAAGTGATTTGTGGGCTAGAATACAGGATAAATTGTAAATACATGAGGGGTCATATGTTGCTGTCTCACAGGCCAGTATTATGATACCCCTGCCCTGCTCAAGGGCAAAACTCATAGGATATTTTCAGATGGGCTGAGGTGGCCCCTATGACTCCTGTTTAAGTCATGGTCCAATAGGCTTACAGCCAGCCCACCATTAACATTTCTAGCAACAAAAGCTCAGCTGTTATAGAGCTGAAACTCACTGACACAAGAGTATAGCTTTCCTATAAATCACTCTGATCCTCAGAGAGTGCTTGTTTTGGGAAACTATTATCGTGGCGAGGCGCAAGTGTCACCTTGGCCATTCAAAAACAGTGTGGAGTGTGGAGGGAGGGGTTGGGAATGGGAGCAAGTGAGGGCAGCAAAATCTCCCCAAGAGCAAGATTACAGTTTTTTGAAGCTGATCAATGATTCTGAGCCAGATAACCACAGGCTCTAGTGTGCGTTCGCAGGGTGGATGGTACGTTCTCTGTCTCTGTGAAACCAGTTCCCAGCCCTGAACTAACGAAAGAACCCTACCATTATTGAGTTCACACTATCAGCAGACTGTTTTTTCACTTTCGCGAGCGTGTGGCAGTCAGGAGGCCTTGCATTAACTTTCAATTAGAGTCGCTACGTGTGGAGCGAAACCCGGAATTGTTCAAAGACAGTGGTGGGCCTACATATCTTGGGGGTCAATTCAATCTCCAGAGCGAGCAGGACGTAGAATCAGACTTTAATTAAGAATGAAAATCCATTTCAAAGCTTTTCCTCAAATTAATGCAACCTCATAATTATGGTTGCATAGAAACAAGCCAATTACGAAGAGCAGGACAAAAAAAAATGTATGGGGAATGCTTATGATGATTTTCTTGCTCGCGCAATTAAGCGCAGAGGAACGTGTGATACAAACGTGCTCCTTGTGAAAATGCAGCGAGCGAAGATCAAAAGAGTGTTCAGGTGGAGGGTGGGCTATTAGCTCCTCAAACTTTTTACCAGTTTGAGCTCACGGAGAGAGAAAAATGAGGGGAGGAGGGGGTAAAAGGACAGAATGAGGGAATGACTGATGGTGCGTATCAGATAAAAGTAATCAGTGAGCATGTGAGGAATGGCTATAGTGCAGAGGGAGAGGGAGAGAGTACTTTAATCACATTGTCATTAGGAATGAGCCCCTTTGCTTTTTACTACTGGAGAGACAAGCATGTAGAGAGAGAGAGAGAGAGAGAGAGAGAGAGAGAGAGAGAGAGAGAGAGAGAGAGAGAGAGAGAGAGAGATGGGTGAGATGGGACAAGGCAAGATAGCAAGAAGAAGTGAAACAGGCCCATTCATCTCTTTACTATCTCCTCTATTACTCTTTCAGAACAGTCTTCTAACAGAAGAATCCACTCTCTGCCTAAAAACCCTCAACAAAATCTTATGTTGCATCTACTGACTTCAAATGTGCATAAGTGTGTATGTGTAGTCTGCACAGCCATGTATTGATTTGCGCAGATGGAGATGTGTGAACCAGCTGGGTTTGCAAGCTTATTTGAAGGTATTAGGATCTCAGATCATCCCAGGTAACATGTCCATGTGGGGCCAGTGCAGGTTTTAACTGGGCTGTGTGGGTTTTACCTGGCCATGGGCTTGCAGCGGGCTTTTTAATGGGCTGAATGCAGGGCCCAATTAGATTACAGGCATGTCTCCTCGTTAGGTACAATCATGGGCCCCTGTTGGGTTATATTGGCAGGCCCCAGTTGAGCCTATTACTGTGTGAATCTTGGATGCTTAAATGCCTTTTTTACAGCTCGAGTTGTCATAAAAAGCATTAAACCCAGGGTGGGTAAGTGACTGCAGACCACCATTAGCTTGGCACAAGCATAACATTGCAACATATGGGCACTAGTGCAAATCAGCATTACTGCCCTTGAGCAAGGCATTTAAACACTGGTTGCTTATGGGCTGCTTATAAAGCAGTATCTTCATTGAACATACACTCACCGGCCACTTTATTAGGTACATTAGGTACTTGCTAGTAAAAGGTTGGCCCCCCTTTTGCCTTCAGAACTGCCTTAATTCTTCGTGGCAGACTTTCAACAAGGTGTTGGAAACGTTCCTCAGAGATTCTGGTTGGTTATTTGAGTTCCTGCTGCCTTTCTATCATCTGGAACCAGTCTGCCCATTCTCCTCTGACCTCTCACATCAACAGGGCGTTTTCATCCACACAACTGACCGCTCACTGGATATTTCCTTTTTCGGACCGTTCTCTGTGAACCCTAGAGATGGTTGTGTGTGAAAATCCCAGCAGATCAGCAGTTTCTGAAATACTCAGACCAGCCCGTCTGGCACCAACAACCACACCACGTTAAAAGTCCCTTAAATCCTTGGTGTCCTTGAGTGCTTTGAAAGGCGCCATTACTAAATAAAATGTATTATTATTATTATTTATTATTAAATCCCCTTTCTTCCCCGTTCTGATGCTCGGTCTGCACCTCAGCAAGTTGTCTTGACCACCTCTACATGCCTAAATGCACTGAGTTGTTGCCGTGTGATTGGCTGATTAGCTATTTGTGTTAACAAGCAACTGAACTGTACCTAATAAAGTGGCCGGTGAGTGTAATTATATGTAGGGTGTCGCATGTTTATAAGACAAGGTTAAAAACAAAGCCAGTTTATCTGGATATGGAGCCAATGGACATTTGGGTGCCTCAAATGGGCTGCACAAAGGGGCCCTGATTCACATTGTTAAGCTACTGTATGTGGGGGCAATTTAGACATGTTGGCTGGGGCAATATTAACAATCAATGTAATCATGGTTTTGAATATTAGTGAATCTGTGTAACCCCGGTTGCCAGTATTATCACAGCATTGTTAAAATACAAAATGTTTATTAATACACATTGACGTTATTTCACCATACACTGTAAACAAGTGCATGCAGTGTCACTGAGGTGAAGCATTACTCCTATGAAGTAATATGACTGATAATGGTGCAAACTTGTGGAGATCAACCTGCTAAATGTGAGCGAGTAAGTGAGCAGGTACCATAAAGTGCTTTGCATCAAAAAAAATGAAAACCAGAATTTTTTTAATGCCCAATCAACATATCTGCAAAGATATTCTTGCTTAGTTTAGTCAAGATGGTTTCTCATCTCAGAATGGTCAACAGTATAAAGTGAACTCTTTTTTTGTGTGGATTTTCACTCTTCCTACTAATTTAGTTATTGCTAATTTCCAGCCATAGGCTACAACTCTACATATCACTTGAAGACTTCATTACATTTACGGCATTTGGCTGACGCTCTTATCCAGAGCGACTTACAATGATCATTTTACACAGGGAGGCCAAGGCAGTGTTAGGAGTCTTGCCCAAGGACTCTTATTGGTATAGTGTGTGGGGCTTGAACCCCAGTCTACAGTGTAGAAGGCAGAGGTGTTAACCACTACACTATCCAACCAACCAACTTCATCCTCTCACTTTCCCAGCCTTGGACAGTGGAGACAACAACGTCATTTTCTTGCCTGATCCTCAGGTAATAAAAGACCATCAAATGTCTCCGGTCCTGCAGTCAAGAGACTCGGGGGAGGAAGACCTCCCCCACCAGACTAGGGGCACAGTGTAATAATTAGAGTTGTATTTCTCAAGTTAAAGTGTTTTTATAGAGAGCTTTTTACAACAGACATAGTCACAAAGCAGCTTTACAGGAAAATCTGGGTCCAAGTCCCCATGAGTGTCGCCAATGGAGACAGTGGCAAGGAGGAGTAAGGGGGGGGGGGGGGGGATTTCAGATTAGAGATAACCACATTCACTGTTTTTTTCTGAGTAGCTCAACTTAAACTGTATTTTGTAGACCTAACTGAGATGTAGGTCTCAGATTAACTAAACTAACTTGAAAAAAACAATTCCAAGACTTGTGCAGGCTGACAAAAGTTGACCTGACTTCAATTCTTACTGTATTGAATTGTCTTCATCCCTTTTATTGAGCCTCTTGTATTTCTTTAACACCAAAAAACCTACAATTAAAATATTTATTAAATTATCAGCACTATTGTTTCACAATTTAGATTACAACAATATAAACATGACATGCTGCAACATCCCGCCCCTGTCGGAGCAAAACCTCATATCTCCAAAATGGTAACTTTACAGGAGAAGGAAAAAACCTACTTTACTTTTAATGTAAGTCAATGGAACCAGACGTCTTTTGAAGTCATTTTGGGCTGTTTCTTTTGGCCCATTCATCATGAAATTTACATGTAAGGTAAAGGGCATCATACATTTTCCAATAATGATAAAAACTTAAAAAACTGAAACTGAACTGAAAAAACTGAAAAAAACTGAAGTTCGCATTTCTGACCTTTTGGCCTTTGTTTGATGTAAAAATGCTGAAGAAAACTGTATGTATGTAACATTACATTAAACTTAAATCAGAATGAAATATCTGATTGAAAGTTTAGAATGAGGTGGCACGGTGGCGTGGTGGGTAGCGCTGTCGCCTCATAGCAAGGAGGGCCTGGGTTCGATTCCCCGGCTGGGTGACCGGGGTTCTCTCTGTGTGGAGTTTGCATGTTCTCTCCGTGTCTGTGTGGGTTTCTCCGGGTTCTCTGGTTTCCTCCCACAGTCCAAAGATATGCAGTCAGGCCAAATGGACATGCTAAATTGCCCCTGGGTGTGAGTGACTGTCTGTGACTGTCTGTCTGCCCTGTGATGGACTGGCGACCTGTCCAGGGTGTATCATGCCTTCCGCCTGAAGACTGCTGGGATAGGCTCCAGCACCCTCCCACGACCCTGACGGAGAAGCGGCTTAGAAAATGGATGGAAGTTTAAAATGAGAGAGATGTGAGAAATAACTAATATTAAATGGCACAATTCATCAGCAATGACTGCGGCTTTCAAGGGTTAAAATCTGAAACAGTCATTGGGTTTTGCGCCTCAGTATGCCATTAAAACCGCTCCATCCCCAGCGCATAAGCTCTGAGTGTGTTTGTGTGTGCATGAGTGCGCAGACAGCCTTGTATAGTTAGGGATGTGATTAAGTGAGTGGGCAGGCGGAGCGGCGCTCTCTGATCCTCCCCTGGGCCCTGCTGTCAGCTGTTAAAGAGGCCATGGCCTGTAAATGAATCGCCTCTGCGCTGGGACGTTTAAAGAAGGCCTTAACAGGACATGGAGACACCCTAGAGACCAGCCTGCTGCCCGCCTCTGACCACATCTCATCACCTTCCAAATACTGCTGGCCAGGGACCAAACTCTGCCCTCTAACACAGTCTTCCCTCAGCTGGGCTTCAAAAGGTTTTGAGCTTTATGATAAAACGCTCTCATTCCAACACTGTCAAATATGATGTGTTAATTAAAGGATTACTCAACTTTTCAACCTAATCTCGAGCTGCTGTCTGTGTTGTGTGGCTGCTTACGACAGAGAATAACCTCCATATGCTTTCCTGCATTTAGAAGACAACATAAAACCTTTTACAGCCATATTCCATAAAGTTCAGTCAAATACTCTGCTTTGTGGATTGTGTACGTGAAAATACGTTTTCTGTGGTTGGTTAGTGTAGTGGGTAACACCCCTGCCTTCTATGCTGTAGACTGGGGTTCAATCCCCCACCTGGGTAACCACCCTACACTATAGCAATAAGAGTCCTTGGGCTAGACTCCTAACACCATCTTCACCCACCTGTATAAAAATGCTCAAATTGTAGGTCGCTCTGGATAAGAGCGTCTGCCAAATGGTGTAAATGTAAATTAACACATTCTCTAGAGGGGAAAGATGGCTGTAACCTTAAATATGAGTTTATGGGGCAGTCGTGGGCTGGAGGTTAGGGATCCAGCCTTCTGACCGGAAGGTCGCCGGTTCGATCCCCAGAGCCGACAGCACATGACTGAGGTGTCCTTGAGCAAGACACCTAACCCCCAACTGCTCCCCGGGCGCTGCGGATTGGGCTGCCCACCGCTCTGGGCAAGTGTGCTTACTGCCCCATAGTGTGTATGTGGTGTTTCACTTCACAGATGGGTTAAATGCGGAGGTGAAATTTCCGCGTTGTGGGACTAATAAGGGTCACTTAATCTTAAAAACCTCCAACATTCCAGGCTTATTACATACTAAGATGTATTACCTTGTAACTACAGGCACTTCGATGAAAATTAAAGGAGCTTTTCTAGAGTTACACAGGGAGATTCACTTGAAAGAGGCACCGAATATTCTGTTGGAACTCCCGTTAGGATGAAGCAATCTGAACCAAAAAAAATAAGCTACTTAATTTGATGTGTAATCGATTATGTTACATGTGATGCTGGAAGTGAATCTCCATTTTCTTCCAGACACATGAAGGGGTACGGGGGTCTGCACCCGGAAGCTGCAAACAGTTAAACATTGTGACGGAAGTCCAGTGCCCACCTCATCACTCCAACGCAGGGGCAACCTGGCTTGTTCAAAGCTCCACATACTGAGGATCATCCTATAGAGAGTTATTACAGAATATTCAGGGCCTGTTTCAAGTAAATCTCCCCATAGAAGTGTCTAATAAAACTTAGACCTGTGGCGTGGCAAGGGGTCAACACACTAATGTGCTTTTGCACAGGCCACATTTTATGCTTTATTTACTGTAGTTGTGCATTTTCTATGTAGAGGATTTGTGATTATTTACACAAATCAACAAACCACGCCATTTAACCAGTGGTGCCCAAATGTTGACCTTTTTTGAAAGAGGCCCAACACACAGCTCATTTACATACAGTCTTAGGCAAAAATTTGGGTGCCCCTGGTTAAATGACATGGTTTTTGTTGAGGGTAAATAATCCACATCCACTATATCCATTGCGTATCACTTCAACATGAATGGGCAGAGCTAAACTGCTTTAGGCTGAATATGAAGATACATGTAAATGCATTAGTTTGTTGTGACATCACACAAACAATGAAGCCTAAACAGACTGTTTTTCAGTTGTGCTTCAGTTCTCTATATGAGGAGTGAACAGTATGTCACACTACATCAAACTCTTTAATTCAGAAAAAGTGAGGGAAACTTGCCTTTTAGCATCATATGAACCATGACGTCTCTACAATAGGGGCAGGTGGGGCCCCTATGTAAAGTCACGAGACGTGATCAATACTTTTTAACTTCATAACTAACATTGTTGCACGTTTATTACATATGACAGCTGTCCAATACATCCCATCCTGTTCCTGTTGTGTAAATGCCAGTAGGCTCCCTATTTCTCTTAGCAGTCTTCATTTGGTGAGCGTGGGGCCCGTCAGTGTTCGTCTAACCAAGTGAGCAATTAAAAACACTCTGCGTTCGACGTCCAGATGTTTAGTAAACATCATTTATGCTGTGGGTGTTGCTACACAGCTAGCCACTGTTCCTCATCAGCTGTGATATGTAGCTACTCCTAGTATCAAGATAATAATAAGTGAAGTCAAAAATGTAATAAAAGTTCAATTTGGTACCAGCCAATACAGCAGAAGTTAGAGTTTGACAAGTTTGCCCAGATTAGTGAACGTGACTGAGTCATCAGAATTAGAATCAAGCTCTACGCTCCAGAGGTGGAGGAAGTACACAAATCATGTAGTTGAGTTAAAGTAGAGACCCCCAAGTTCCTCCCTTTAGACCTCCACCTTGAGTAAAAGTACTAAAGTATTTCCCTTCAAATGTACTTAAGTATAAAGTAAAAGTACTAAAAGAGTAATTCTGGCTCTGATCTGGTCCTGTTATCATTTTTATAACCAGACTGGCTTCATGAACTCATTTCAGGTGAAAGTCCTCCAGCGTCTCTCTTGGTAAACCAGTCTTTTAATAGAACGTCATTAATTAGTGACGCTGACGTCTATTAAAATGATCAGAAGCACAAACACTGAAGGTAAACAGTTTCCATCAGGGAGAACCGAGTGGCTCTGAAATCACTTTTTACACACAAGCAAAGTTTCAGTTTCAGATTTATTTACAACTTAGTTCCAAGTTTAAGTGGAATAAAAACTGGCTTTAAACTCAGGATCACAGATGAGCTCCTTTACTATGTTGATCTGTAGGCGTCTGTTCATAAACATAAACCAGCCCAAACTCATTTACTATAAAATGAAATGGTGTTTGTAGAAATTCAGAAAAAAGCCGCGTCAGTCTCAGACTGCATATGTGGACATATTTCTATATTGAGCTCTATTTACACAAAGTTAGGTTAGTTCATCATTTATGTTGAACAGACTCTCCCAAAGTTTGACGCTGCTGCGCTGACGTTGAACCGCGTGCTGCACTGGGTCGGTATGACCAACAGGTCAAAACCAGCTCTAAACAAAGTGACCGCTGGGCCCTGATTGGTGCTCTGGCTTTGCGCTTCTTTCGTTTTGACATGTTACGTTTTTATACACACAGAAACCAAAAGGAACGACAGATTTCTCAGAATGTAGGAGGAGAAATTCGGATATTAGACTCTGAAATGTAGTGGAGTGAAAGGAAAAAGTCCAGAATGGAGAAACTTCAGTCCAGATACACCAAAAAATACTAAAGTACAGAAACTAATTACATTTACTCAGTTACTGTCCACTGCTATGCTCACATGTACAAGGAATTTGGTTTTGGTTACAGTAGCTCACAGTGCACAAGTACCTGACAAACATGTACATGTAGTAAATAAGATAAAAAGAAAAGAAAATAAAACAATCATTCCTACCCACACAAACTTACACACAGTCATTCTGCAGTATTACAGCGCGTGTTATTCCTAATGCCTGGAAAGCATGTTTTCCTGCTCCGATATGGTTTGGATGTGTATTTGCAGACCACAGCGTTCGTTTACTGCTGGACATAATATAAAGATCTAATGTCGCTATCATATCACTCGTATTCCTGTCTCCACTTCCACTAACTCCTACACCACGTTACCCTAATGTGTGATGTCACTGATGGAGTGTGTTTGTGTTTAATCAGGTTTGTTTGTAGTTTCATTGACGCGTCGCTGCTGCCCCTACAGTTTATTATGCCCCACCAGGCTTTCAGTGGCAGAGGCGCCACTGCATACAAGCCCTTTAAAGGAGAACACAGCCAGTCCGACACCTTGGTGTTAAATCTAACATCGACCCCCAGTCGTGTTTTGTTAAAAGCAACACTAAGTGGGTTTGCCCTGACCGAGCACACAGAGGACTTAAACCAACACGTTTGTCAATGCGTCTGCTCTGAGCCTGAGCCTCAGTGGGAAATGAGGACAACATTAATCAGGGAAAATAATTATCTAATGACTTATTTAAACTCTGCGCCGGATTAAAACTTATCGGGGTAATTCGGGGAAGCGTTTCTACGGCCGCTCGCCTGTGTGATTAGAAAACCAGCTCTTTGATTTGACATTAAGCGGCATAACAGCACTAAAAACGTCTGAACCATTTAGCTTTGTGGTCTGTTGCGAATCCCCAACAGCTATTTTATTTATTTTTTCGACCACTCTTTGATTTATTTATGATTTTATAACAAATGAATCACAAATGAGTGCGTTCCAGATCTCTGCTCTATAGCAGGACACATGCTTTTAATAGTTTGCTCTGCTTTGCTTTCATTTTATTCCATTTGTCCCGCTTTCTAGACGAATTAAGAATAAGACTTAGAACACTGGTCACTGTTTTTGCACACTGTGGAATCAGACCTCCACATTTAACCCATCCGTGAAACAGTGAAACACCCACATACAGGCACACTAGTGAACACACACACACTAGGGGGCAGTGGGTACACTTGCCCGGAGCGGTGGGCAGCCCTATCCACAGCACCCGGGGAGCAATTGGGGGTTAGGTGTCTTGCTCAAGGGCACTTCAGTCATGGACTGTCAGCCAAGGGGATCGAACCAGCGACCTTCTGGTCACATGACTGCTATTATATTAAGTCTGTGTAATAACTATGTAGTTACATATGAACAACATGTGTAACAACAATGTATCAACTTCAGTTTTGCCTCATGATATTTGTAACAGCCTATTCTCTCTCATGTAATTACACAAGGGTAATAACATAAATGTAATTTTTTCCCAGCAGTAAAAGAAAGTATGTAATAACTTACATTAAGACAGTAATTACACTGTAACTAATATTTAGCTAGCATATATTTGCTGTGATAAGCCACTCTGTAATGTGACAGAACAGCAGACGTCCGTCTTAAAATCTTACTTTTAGGACTTAATTAAATGTGTTGCATTTCCCCCAATGTCTGTATTACCACTATATTATTACACTGTACCTACATAACAACTACTCAGGAACTGTCCACTTATTTTCAAGTGTACTAACACGGCACTACAGGACGTTCCCGTGCAGAAGGGTACACTTGTGTAATTACATAGGCTGAACTTCTGTAATCCATCTGTAACATCGTCTAAATCATCAGTAAATTACCGTGTTATTGCATATGTTGTTCATGTGTAACTACACAGCTATTAGAGACACGTAATATAAAGTGTGGACTTTTTCATTGATGCTGCTGTAACACCTCAGCATATGTCAGGGATCAATAAAGTGTGCCATCATTATCATCGTCTTCATCAAGATCAGCGCGATGGGAAGTGTGTGACCTCCCATTCTCTGCGTGACCAATCAGAACTGAGCTCAAGAGCAGCCCCTGGCCAACTTTCTCTTCCAGTGAGAATGAGATCAACCGCTTTGCAACCTCGGCACCTGGCACAGCTGGCACAGCTGGCACAGCTGCTCTATTCCAGACTGAAATCCTTTGCAGTTATCCAAAGTGCTAATCTTCTAATTCCCATTCAGATGTGGCAGATTTGGATGAATTAAAATGGGGAAAAATCTCCCAAAATGCCCCACAGGAATACAGGGCGAAAGCAAAAGTCTGGTCGAAATGACGTTTTTGTTGAGTTGCCAAGTGAGGATAAGTTACACCTTCCTCTACAGAGACACACTTCTGCTGAATTTAACATGTTGGGAAAAATGACTAAACAAGGTGTGCGCAAAAGTTATGGCACGTTGATATTTTGTGCTTTGTTTGTAAAAAAAAAAAAAAAAAAGCAGTACTGTAGTAGTCAAGAACATAAACTTAAAAAGGTGGTTCTTCAAGGGTTCTTTAGTAAAGAAAATGGTTCTATATTGACCCATGAACACTCGACGAAGCCTTTTCAAGATGAAATGTTTCTTTAACTCATTAAAGTGTTCTCCAGATTGATGGAGAAAGTGCTGTAGATGGTTATTTCTAGAACCTTTTTGAAAACAGTTCTACATCTAGTGTAGTCTTTTTAAAGTCAAGACCAAGACCTTGTAGTAGAGGAGTCTGAGTCAAGAGTGAGACCAGATTAAGAGTTTCTTCTGCTTCTTCTTCTGCTTCTTCTTTCGGGTGCTCCCTTTAGGGGTCACCACAGCGGATCATCTGCCTCCATCTTGCCCTATCCACTGCCTCCTCTACTTTCACACCAACCATCTCCATGTCCACCTTCACTACATCCATAAACCTCCTCTGAGGTCTACCTCTTCTCCTTCTACCCGGCAGCTCCATCTCCAACATTCTTTGACCAATATATCCACTATTCCTACTCAACACAGGTCCAAACCATCTCAACCTGGCCTCTCTGGCTTTATCTCCAAACTGCTCCACCTTCACCGTCCCTCTGATCTGCTCATTTCTAATCTTGTCCAGCCTGGTCACTCCCAACGAAAATCTCAGCATCTTCATCTCCGCCACCTCCAGCTCATCCACCGGTCTTTTAGACAGAGCCACAGTCTCCAAACCAAACATCATAGCAGGACCACTACTGTCTTGTAAACCTTCCCTTTCACTCTTGCTGCTATCCTTCTGTCACAGTTTATCATATAAAAATAAAAAAGAAAGTGGTAAAGACTCAAAACTGCCGCTAAAACTGTCAAATTAACAGTTTTCTGTGTCTCAAAGGAAGCACATGTTTACATACCATGGAACAGAGGGTGGACCCAGTGGGTAGATAACTGGCAATGAGTAAATTGTGGAGAAACCTGGGTAATAAATCAATCAATCAATAAATAAGGCCTAGTTACACTTATTTAAATATCTATGAAATGCAGGTTGAATGTAAAAGATGCTATTAAATCTGTCGCTAAACCTAAACTCAACCTTAACTTCCACCCAAAACCTAAATCTATACCTGCACTGTTCATTATTCACAGCATTTCCCAATATTTAACTCCACATTTTCACAATAAAATACTGTATTCATCGTGTTATTGTGAAATCATCTCAAGACATTTTCCCCAATAACAGCAAACATGTCAATTCAAAGTGCTTTATATTCAGTCTTTGGAGTTTTAAAACTTTAAGGTTGTCAAGGGAATTTTTTATTTATGCATAAATTTGTTTATTTATTATTTAAAATATTGGAACAGTGAAATGTTGACAGAAGTGTCCTTGTTTGTTGGTATTTTCCAGATTTTGTTCATGTTTTCGAGCCAATTCTAAACCTTGTTAAAATGCCGGAAAATTTGTAATTTGCTTTTCCATAAAAAAGTGCAAATATAGATATTCTGCATATTCAGTGCAAAGCATGATAAAATAAAACTGCTCATTGTTACTGTTTATTAACATATTTAAAATGAATAGTTTTTCATTTGAAAAATACAGCAAATTATTGGCTACTCTACTTCCTTACTTTCACAGTTGTTATGTAAAAATACAGGAGATTACTGTATTTTATTAATCCTATTACTGTAAGAATACATCAGAATACAGATTCACCACAGTCAGCTTGTGTGGATTGTTTATTCACAGTATACAGTTGCAATTGGATTGTTATTTAATAGTGCGATGAATGTGAAGTAATGCAGTCAGTACTGTAATTTGTATAATACTGTAATTAACTGTATTATACTGTAATTTTACTGTAATTTTATTACGACTCTGATTATGTGTACCTACTCTAGCATGCCAGCTGTGAATGTGGTATATCTGTCCCCCCCAATGCTGTGCTCTGGCCTCACTCCATTGAACATTTTTAAGGTCTTTATTATTTTTAATAAGTGTAATTAATGAACTGTTGAATTGGGGGTGTTAAAGCAGCGAACACTGAAAGAGATTTTAGACCCAGGACCAGGTTTTGGAACAGTTACCTTAACAGAATAGCAGAGGAGAAATCACTGGACACTTTGCAGCCGCCCAACAATGAAATTTATGCCTAACAAGGGGAAAAGGGGCTGGCTGGGCCGCGGGCGGGAGATGGGCAGTGAGCTTATGAGATTTGCCAATGCTGGAGCAGATTTGATTCAATACTGTGTGCAGGGAGGCGTGACAGCTGGCGCGCTGCTCTGACAGTGGCGGATCTCGGCGGTCAAATCAGAAGGAGCTAACGCCCCCTGGAGACCGGCCTGCCTGACACGGTCAGAACAAGACAGATGGACCGGTTGGGGAAGGAGAGTCAGCACGGAGAGTGTGAGAGAGAGAGAGACGGGGACAGGAAAGTGGGCCCCTGATGCCTGGCAAATGAAATTCGCAGTAGGAGAATGGCTCTGTCATATTGTGGAGAGGGGATTGACAATCGACAGCCCCCCCCGCCCCCCCCCCCCCCCTCCCCCAAAAGCTCTCCACGTCCCATTCTTTTATTTTCAGGTCCTAAAAAGACGGGGCTGTGTCTGGGCAAGGCCAAATGGACTCTGTCTCCAAAAGGCAAGAAACTGCTGACCTCAGAAGCACATCGAAGCTAACCAACTGTTATCCAGATGTTTTTATAGTGGACGCTTTAAGAAACTTTGGTCAATTTTTGTTCGGTTATGGTTCTCCCATATAGTTACTAGCACATTCTTTCTAAAAGTACTGTTAGATACTAAGTACTACAGTTATTAAGTACTATAGTTATCTTAGTATATGCTAAGTACTAAATATATGTTAGTAGTCTAGAAGAATAGTTTTAACATTCAGGGCAGGTTTATTTCACCTAGAAGTGGAAAGTAAAAAAACTACATTTATGGCCATTACAAGCTGTTTTAGGAAACCCTTCAGAGACCATTTGACCAAATATTAGTACTTTTTAAGTAGAACTACAGGTCCCACTTTATACTAGTGTCTGTAATAACTGTGTAGTTACAATGAATAACATAAGTAACAACACT
Organism: Pygocentrus nattereri; assembly: GCF_015220715.1. Taxonomy (NCBI): domain Eukaryota; kingdom Metazoa; phylum Chordata; class Actinopteri; order Characiformes; family Serrasalmidae; genus Pygocentrus; species Pygocentrus nattereri. The sequence goes on along the minus strand of NC_051228.1, from coordinate 35,796,349 downwards.
GCACCTACTGATGATTTAGTCAGGGAAGATGATTAACCCTTTCTAGACTGCACTGTTTGAACGTCATGTAAATACATATTTAATTACTTAGTGAGCAACACCATGAATTTTATTTGCAAAAACGGAAAAATCCCTGGTTATATGACCCGTTTTGCTGATTTTCTAAGTGAAAATATGTTAACATTCTCTACAGAAAATAAGCTTTAATATGGCATATTTTATTTGTTTGCTGAGTTTAACATTACGCAACTCAGTATAACCTAAAAATGTGCTATAATTTTTACACCAATAATTTGTACACAGACCACATTTTATTATTATTATTATTATTATTATTATTATTATTATTATTATTATTATTATTATTATTATTATTTTTATCTCCAGTATGTAAAATCCACCTGTAAAAAAAAAATCATGGAAAAAATGATACTTTGAAAGAAAAATCAACAAAAGCGCACCCAAACTTTTGCATGAGGCTGTTGTTAAATGTAAATGCAACATTTATATTCTTATTTTTTTGAGGTCAAGGAATGAGAAAAATATGGCAAAAGGTGTAGGCGTTTGTTTTCTTTCTATAATTTAAAACGGTGCATGATACAATAACTTTTCCATTTGAAATCAACTAATATTTAACTTTTAAAGCATTTTGAAAGGTTTTAAACATCAGAGCGGTACCTGTATCAGCGCACTGATCGATTACGGTGAGCCACTTCTAGTGGTATTGATTGAAAGTGCAGATGCACGTTTGGCAGAATTTCACCAAACGAAACCACTGAAGCATCAAGAAAGCTAAAACTCTGAAGACGCCTGTTTATAAGGTGCCTTTAAGCTTAGAGTAGCAGTGTTTGCCTGCGCAAGTTCACAGAAGACAGGAGGCGAGAGAGAGATGGAGAAAGAGCCAGGCAGAGTGGGAGAACTCAGAGCAAGGCCAGAGGAACTCAAGAGCATTTAGACAGCTCTAAAGAAGAGGAACATCTCACAAGTCTATGCATGGCTGCCTGAGCTGAAAGAGCAGCAAAGGCCAACATGTTAAGTGTAGAACCAGGAAAAGTCTCTAAACTCCAGCAAGAAACTCTCAAAGGTCTAGTTTCATGAAAAGACAGACAGACAGACAGACAGACAGACAGACAGACAAATAGATAGATAGATAGATAGATAGATAGACAGACAGACAGACAGACAGACAGACAGACAGACAGATAGATAGATAGATAGATAGATAGATAGATAGATAGACAGACAGACAGACAGACAGACAGAAAGACTGATAGATAGATAGATAGATAGATAGATAGATAGATAGACAGACAGACAGACAGACAGACAGACAGACAGACAGACAGACAGACAGACAAATAGATAGATAGATAGATAGATAGATAGATAGATAGATAGATAGATAGATAGATAGATAAACAGACAGACAGATAGATAGATATAGACAGATAGACAGACAGACAGATAGATAGATAGATAGATAGATAGATAGATAGACAGACAGACAGACAGACAGACAGACAGACAGACAGATAGATAGATAGATAGATAGATAGATAGATAGATAGATAGATAGATAGATAGATAAACAGACAGACAGATAGATAGATATAGACAGATAGACAGACAGACAGATAGATAGATAGATAGATAGATATATAGATAGATAGATAGATAGATAGATAGATAGATAGATAGATAAACAGACAGACAGATAGATAGATATAGACAGATAGACAGACAGACAGATAGATAGATAGATAGATAGATAGATAGATAGATAGATAGACAGACAGACAGACAGACAGACAGACAGACAGACAGACAGATAGATAGATAGATAGATAGATAGATAGATAGATAGATAGATAGATAAACAGACAGACAGATAGATAGATATAGACAGATAGACAGACAGACAGATAGATAGATAGATAGATAGATAGATAGATAGATAGACAGACAGACAGACAGACAGACAGACAGACAGACAGATAGATAGATAGATAGATAGATAGATAGATAGATAGATAGACAGACAGACAGACAGACAGACAGACAGACAGACAGACAGACAGACACACAGACAGATAGACAGATAGATAGATTCGCTGTATTTACAGACAGCAGGCACTGAGTGGTAGGACCACTCACCTTAAAGCTCACACTATAGACATGACCAACTCTGAGTTGCAGCAATATTACAGTGTAAAGTAGGCAGTGAAAGTCTCCTTACAGCAGAAGTTCTGACATTATGCACAGTGTGTATTAAACGTAGAGGAGATACAGTGATGTGGTTCAGCTCAGTTCAGACAGCAGGAGATCAGTACCTTCTCTGCAGTCAGGAGACTCGTTGTACAGACCACCGCAGTGTAAAGCAGCATCAACGGATGTTCTCTCTAGAGCAAATTGATGTTATGAAGCACAAGATGACGCACGTCAGCATCCACCCGGAGGCGTGGGACAGTATGAGAGTGGAGAATTTAGGTTAAACAACAAAAAACAAGCCATTTTTAATCAACCTGATTGCTGTAATTGCATGAAAAATAGCCTTTGGGGGTGATGTTGGGGGAGTTGTGTTCTGGGGAAAGGTTTACTGTTGCTCCGTGCTCACTCTGGAGGCTAAGGCCATTCAGAGGTCTCTCTGCTCCACTGGCCTACTTTAATCCATTTGTGGCCTAAGAAGGAAGGCGTATTAATGACACTGATGAGCAGAAGCGCTCGTCTCTCGCACAAAGGTCACTTTCACACATCCTTCGCTGCCTCTAATAAAGACCCCATTAAAGTGGCGGCAGACTTTCATCCCTCCTGCTCTCTGCGTATTGATAATGTGCCAAACTCGTTGATTACATTTTATTTTTCTAAAGAAGGAAAAAGATGGGAAAGAAGCGTCTTTTAGAAGCACCGCGACGAAGAAGAAACGGCATCTCGTTTTCATCCATGAGCTTTGCGATTTCAAGACAGCGTGATGAGCGATGATGAAACATCAGAGCGGAGTGGAAGTAGTGATACGGGTCCATCGGCTCTTTGGCTGTTGCGCTTTTGTTGTAAGTGTCATTACAGCTCTGTGTGAAGTACACTCTCAGAAAAAAAAAGGTACCACACTGTCACTGGGGTGGAACCCTCAGGGGTACATCTCAGTACCTTCAGGCATAAGACCAACATCATTTTTTAATTTTTTATTTTATTCTTAGATTCATGCTGAGCGCTTAAACAGCGAGACAGGCCTTATTTTTATTTTCAAACAGAGTTGGATATTTACTGTCAGCCGTTTTTAATGCTTAAAATCAATGGAAACAGAAAGAAAGAGCCGAATATTATTAACATGAGTTTCTTACTGGCACAACAGGCAGTGCTCTACAGAGCTCACCACTGGTTTTTTGGCATTATTTTATATGTGAATCATGTGAAGATGGACAGCAGCGGCAAGAACCGCAAGAAATGCAAAGTGGCCTTGAGAAGGCAAGAATGAAAAAGCTGCTTAAGGTGGAAGAGTTCATACTTGAGCAGGTGGCCAGTGAGAAATGCTGACCTTGACTTGCATAGCATTAGTTTGTAGCTTATTGACGGTCATCATTCTGCCACATTTAGAAGGTTTTGCCAGTTTTCATTTGATCAGAATCTAGCCTCCTTGGTTATTGCAGGGCTCCTGCAGAAAAAGGCTAAAATAGTGTCCAGTGCTATAAAAATATTGCATATAAAAGTAAAATTGCTTTGTTATATAAAAAAATACAGATAGGAAAAATCCTAGTAGGCCACCAATGATAAAGTTGAATGAGTGATATATTTAATGATATATTTAAATTAGATCTTTAGCTTGCTGTTCCTTCTCAATAATAAATAAATGATTTTGCGTATACAACACATTTCAACAGTACTGGCCATGTGTACCACATTGTGGTTTAATTATCTTCTTTAAATATCTTAAAAATCAGGGTGTTCTTTAAAAGAACGGTGCTGTGAAAAATATTTTCAACAAAGACATGTTTGGCGACCAAAGTATTTTTAGTGTGGATGTGTGTTAATAGATTTCTGAACGATTGGCCAACTGTGTTTGCACACAGAGGAATTAGACCTCAGCCCTATCCATGGCACCTGGGGAGCAGTTGGGTGTCAGGTGTCTTGCCCAAGGGCACTTCAGTCATGTACTGTCAGCTCAGGGGATCGAACCTTCCGGTCACAAGGCTGGTTCTCTAACCTGCAGCCCACGACTGCTGTAATGTAGCTAACATAACGGAAGCTGATGTGTCAATGACCCACCATGTATTTTTATTTTCCTACTAAATAAACTAACATTTACATTTACGGCATTTGGCTGACGCTCTTATCCAGAGCGACTTACAATTTGATCATTTTACATAGGAAGGCCAAGGCGGTGTTAGGAGTCTTGCCCAAGGACTCTTATTGGAATAGTGTAGGGTTTTTGCCCAGGTGGGGATTGAACCCCAGTCTGCAGCGTAGAAGGCAGAGGTGTTAACCACTACACTATCCCCATACATACACAACATCTCGCTGCTGTCGGAAGAAAACCTCGTATCTCCAAAACAGTAACTTTACAGGAGAAGGAAAAAACCTACTTTACTTTTAATGTTAGTCAATGGAACCAGACGTCTTTCCAAGTCATTTTGGTTTGTTTCATGAATGTTTCATCATGAAATTTACACACAATGTAAACACAAAGAGGTATTTTCAAATTAGGTCAAATTAGGTATATTACGTTATCTTACAATACTGCCTTCATTTTTACTGCCTCAAAATAAAACTCTTTTTAGGCACTTATGCCTCTCAAAAGCTAGAAATGTCATGTGGTGTGACTGTCCAACCATGTACACAGATTCAAATGATTAAATGACTAAAAACAGTAAACTGGTTGCATGAAATTCTAAATAAAATTGAACAGTTTTTAAAAATCCTAACATGTAAAATTGGGCACCGTTTGACATTTTACTGACTGCAAAACTCGTTTCCTCAAATGTCACCTAGTACAACTGACAACAAAGGACTTTTATTCTGATATGTTTTTTTAAGAAAGAGTGGGCAGCGCACTGCATCAAAAAGAAGACCCCGAGTGACCTTCATGCTGTGATATTAAAGGTTGAAGAATCTCATTCAGAAGCACTGAAAAAAAAATGAGTGGGGCTGGTTCAGTGGATCAGGTCAGGTGGTGAGAAAATCAGTTATTATAATAGTGTTTATTTATATGTCTACAGGCAAAAACTATGATCAAAATGATCAAAGTGTATTATTTTTAATTAATGTGCGGTTGCACCACATGAGATTTTCTGGGTGAATGTATGTATAAGAAAAGGTACAAAGCCAATATCAATAGATTGAATACGTTCCTGCAAAAATGCACATCATATCCTTTTCAATAAAAGTGTTTAAATGTAACGTTTTATTTGGATCGTTCACTTTAGATGCTTTGTAGATATTTACAGTACCTCCAAGTTACGTTCAGATAAATATCTACTAAACTGACCATACCTGACCCTAACCTTAACCTCAGCCCAAAACCTAAACCCAACCCTCACCCTGGTCCAAATCCTAACCCCAACCCCATCACTGCTTAGATGCAGCAGTGCTAACACCTCAGTGTTGTGGCTGGACTGAGAACAGTCCACCAACCAAAAATATCCAGCCAACAGCGTCCTGTGGGCAGCGTCCTGTGACCACCGATGAAGGACTAGAGGATGACCAACACAAACTGTGCAGCAGCAGATGAGCTGTCATCTCTGACTTTACATCTACAAGGTGGACTGACAAGGTAGGAGTGTCTAATAGAGTGGACTGTGAGTGGAAATAGTGTTCAAAAACTCCAGCGGCACTGCTGTGTCTGATCCACTCGTACCAGCGCAACACTAATACACCACCACCACGTCAGTGTTACTGCAGTGCTGAGAATGATCCACCACCCAAATAGTACCTGCTCTGTGAGGGTCTGTGGGTGTCCTGACCACTGAAGAACAGGGTAACAGAGTATCAGAGAAACAGATGGACTACAGTCTGTAACTGTAGAACTACAGAGTGCAGCTATACGGTAAGTGGAGCTGATAAAGTGGACAGTGAGTGTAGAAACAAGGAGTGACAAATGGTTTCAAGGTGAAGGTGGGGTTACATCAGGGATCAGCTTTGAGCCCCTTCTTGTTTGCAATGGTGATGGACAGGTTGACAGATGAGGTCAGGCAGGAGGCTCCATGGACCATGATGTTTGCAGATGACATTGTAATCTTTGGTGAGAGTAGAGAGCAGGTGGAAGAGAATCTGGAGAGGTGGAGGTTTGCACTGGAGAGGAGAGGAATGAAGGTCAGTAGAGACAAGACGGAATACATGTGTGTGAATGAGAGGGAGGCAGGTGGAAAGGTGAAGATGCAAGGAGTAGAGGTCGTAAAGGTGAATGACTTCAAATATCTTGGGTCAACCATCCAGAGCAATGGACAGTGTAGAAAAGAGGTGAAGAAGAGGGTGCAGGCAGGATGGAGTGGGTGGAGACGGTGTCAGGGCTGATGTGTGACAGAAGGATAGCAGCAAGAGTGAAAGGGAAGGTTTACAAGACAGCAGTGCGTCCTGCTATGATGTATGGTTTGGAGACTGTGGCTCTGTCTAAAAGACAGGAGGCTGAGCTGGAGGTGGCGGAGATGAAGATGCTGAGATTTTCGTTGGGAGTGACAAGGATGGACAAGATTAGAAATGAGCAGATCAGAGGGACAGTGAAGGTGGAGCAGTTTGGAGATAAAGCCAGAGAGGCCAGGTTGAGATGGTTTGGACATGTGTTGAGGAGGAATAGTGGATATATTGGTCAAAGAATGTTCGAGATGGAGCTGCCGGGTAGAAGGAGAAGAGGTAGACCTCAGAGAAGGTTTATGGATGTAGTGAAGGTGGACATGGAGATGGTTGGTGTGAAAGTAGAGGAGGCAGTGGATAGGGCAAGATGGAGGCAGATGATCTGCTGTGGCGACCCCTAAAGGGAGCAGCCAAAAGAAGAAGAAGAAGAAGAGTGTAGAAACAAGGAGGTGGTCATCATGTTACGCCTGATCGGTGTAGATCTTGGTAAAACTGCTGATGCTTTATTTTTGATAAATTATCATTTAAATAGGATTTCTACTTTCACACTTCTCCCATTTCTGGTCTGATGTTTGCAGACATCTGTAGTTTTGTGGTGTCTGCTCAAACATGGGCTACCATGCTTTCCTCAAAAAACCTCAAAATGCACCTCGTTTACTTTCTTTATTTTCATTTCACTGCCTTTTCTGCACTTTCACTTTTCTCTCCATGTGCACTCATGCTGTTTTACAGTTTCAGTTTCCTGATGAAGACCCAGAGCTTCATGGTGATATTTCTTCATTTGATCAGACAGGTCTTTATTTCATTTCTGTCCCAAATGCTTTGCTGCTTGAGTGATGCGCAGCGAGGGAAGCAGTAATTCTCTGTCAAAGCGCTCACTAAATCTCTGCCCACTTGCTCTTCACAGGAAAACATTACAAACAGATGTCGCTGGCTTCTGACCTCATAAAATGTTCCAGCTGCGGGATTGCTCTGTCCGAATCAAATCCCCTGCGCAGCTTACAGGCTGGATTTCTTTCTCTGTTTGTCTGTCGGCTTCTGTCAGCCTGTCAATCAATCACCGAAATTGCTCCACCTGTGCATTCATATAACAGAAGCTTGGGGAGGTGCTTCAGGACCTTCAGAAGGTTCAACGGATCTTTGATCTTATTTAAGTTCAGTAATTGTTGGCTACGACAACCAAACGCAAAGGTTCATTTAAATCAAAGTTCTTATGGAAAACGGCCCACATACAAGTTTATTAGTACAACAGTTTCCTCTAGTGCTAAACCATTGATGATTAGTCCAGGTTACTAATAAGACACATTAGGTTGATATTTTAGTGCTGTTTCATTTTGAAAGTTGTATTAGTAGTAGTTGTACCTGTCCAGGGTGTATCTGCCCGATGACAGCTGGGATAGGCTCCAGCGCCCCCCCGCGACACTGAGGGAGAAGCGGCTTAGAAAATGTGTGTGTATTAATACACACTGATGTGTGTATTAATAGTTGTATTATTGACTGAGCACTTAAAAACTGCATGGCCAATGGCTACTATTTAAAGAAAAAAATAATAATTAAATAAGTCTGAACACCTTCAAATTGTATGTATTGTTGATTTTCAAGTCAAATTCTGTGAACACATCCTGTACAGACATCAAAGTTAAATATGACATTGTCTGCTAGTTATAGTGCATAACAAAGTATATATATATATATATATATATATATATATATATATATATATATATATATATATAACCCATTTCCAAAAAAGTTGGGATTCTGTACAAAATTTAAATAAAAAACAAATGCAATGATGTGCAAATCATTTAAATCCTTATTTTCATTTAACATAGTACATAGTAAAAAGTTTCATTGTTTTTGTAAAATACATGCCTATTTTGAATTTGATGCCAACAACATGTTCCAAAAAAGTTGGGACGGGGCAACAAAAGGCTGCTAAAGTTGCGTAATGCTAAAAAAACACCTAAAGGTAAATTAGCAACAGGTCAATAACATAACTGGGTATAAAAAACTTTATAGTAGGTTCTACATAAAAAGTGCTTATCTAATAAGCAACATAGGCAGCTGATTAGGTCCTTGTGGCTGCCAGGGGACCCCCTACGAACTTCTAGGTCATTACTGTATCATTATGTTGCGTGAATGAGGGGGGAAAACAGCGTACACTCCTGGAGCCAAAAACAAAAGAGGAAAAGCTGAAGATAAGGTGAAAAAGCCTTTTGTTTGTTTGTTTGTTTGTTTGTATTTGCATATTTTTGCAGTGTTAACATTGTCATTTATTTTGCCTATTAGTCGGACAACAAGAAACAGCAGATCTTGGGTCTGTCTAATGAAGCAGGTTCAAGTAGGCTTACAGTAGGCCTAACAAACACCTGCAATTCACTCATTTTACAGCAGCGGGGCAAATGTAAGACTAGGAACATTGGGCCTCGTTCACCAGCCGTTCTTAAGAACACCTTACGCACTTTTCAGGACATTCATCAGTGTTTTCTTATCTGGGATTTGTTCATAGGTAAGAACAGAATCTACACACACTCAAGAGCACAAAGGTAAGAACAGCTCTGCGCTTTAAGAACACGTCATGAATCTGACGTAGACGTTTACAGGACCTTCCTCAAGAGCACATTTCAGAGAAAACGTAGGAGATATTGTTGAATGAGGCCCATTTGAAAGTGATCAGAAAGACTCTTAAGCAGAAGAAGCGATGCTTGGCTCCAAAAAGGAGCATCCAGGAAGGCCTAGCCCTTTATGAGCGAGGATGGGTCAAGGCCCACCACTTCGCCAAAAATGCATCAGCAAAAAATCCAGCAGTTACAAAATAACATTCCTCAGCGAGTGATTGCAGAGATTTTTGGTATTTTACTCTCTACTGTGCAGAATAACATCAAAACCTTCACAGAATCCAGAGAAATCTGTGTGAAAAGGACAAGGCCAAAAACTGCAAATGGATGCCCGTGCCCATCAACCCCTCAGAAGGCACTGCATTTAAAACATGACACAAAAGGACAGTCCAACGAAGAAAAAGAAGTCATACCACTGCATTCAGGTTCAGACCAAAGTTTCAGGCCCAATTAAAGCTGTACTACAGAGGCAGAAACAGATTCTGATAAAAAAAGCTGGACTTTCTTTTAAAACCAATGCGCTACTATAAGAAGCGGTGTGGGGGCGAGTGCGGCCAATTGCTGCCATGTCGTGTAAATGCCTGTAGGACACCCTGCGGCAGAATTCAGTGCCCTGTGGTCCAGCTTGTGTACTTAGCTGGTGGTCAAGTGGTCAGTGGACATGAGCCCAAGACCAAGGCTGTGGACACAAACACAGACAAGATGCCTTTGCTACTGCAGCCATGCCCTTGAGCCAAACACTTCATTAAACCCAAATTGCCCAGGGGTGCGCCACGAGTGGCTGACCAAGTGCTGACCCTACAAGCTAAAATGAAAGACCTCCAAGATTTTCTCTCAAAATAGAAATCTTAAGAACAGCATGTAGTGTGTCATTTTAATTTTCTGCTTTACTGCTGTTTATTATTAATATTTCATACAGTGCAGAAATCTGAGACCACCATTTATGTATTTAATGTCCAGTCAAAAACGGCCATTATAGCGCACAAGCCTTGAATTCAAGCCTGAACTCTGGGGTGGTCATTCTGAGAACAATGCCAAAGATCTCAAAGATCTCAAAGAAAGCTTTTTGGTGGTCTACCTGGTCTTGCATGGTTGTTAGGCATCTCATTTTCTCTGTTGCTTTGATTTCTATATTTTTTTATTTTTTAGCAGTCCAGTTTTGGAACTTTTTTCCTTCATTATGCAGGTTGACCGTCTTACATCTAATGTCCTCAGAAATATTTCCCGAAAAAAAGACCTTGTTGGCTGTTATGTGAAAAAGCCAACTTCCAAAAAGTTGGGACGCTACACAATAGACTACAATAGACTACACAAACAGAATGCATATGTAGATTGGCAAATCTCACAGACCCATATTTTATTCACAATAGAATATCGAACACATATCAGATGTTGAAAGTGAGACATTTCAGCATTTCATGAAAAATATGAACTCATTTAGATCTTGATGGCAGCAACACATCTTAAAAAAGTTGGGACAGGGCCATGTCTACCCCTGTAGAGCATCCCCACTGCTTTAACAACAGTCTGTAAACGTCTGGGAAGTGAGGAGACCAACTGCTGGAGTTGTGGGAGAGGAATGTTGTCCCATTCTTGTCTGATGTAGGATTCTAGCTGCTCAACAGTCCCGGGTCTTTGCCGGAGTTTTCATTTCATGACGCACCAAATGTTGTCTGTTGGTGAAAGGTCTGGACGGCAGGCGGCCAGTTCAGCACCTGAACTCTTCTTCTGTGAAGCCATGCTGCTGTGATGGAAGCAGTATGTGGTTTATTGTCTTGCTGAAATATGTGAGGCCTTCCCTTAAAGAGATGCTGTCTGGATGGGAGCGCATGTTGTTCTAAAACCTCTATATACTGTTCAGCATAGAACCTTTCCAGATGTGTAAGCTGCCCAAGCCATAGGCACTAATGCAACTCCAGACCATCAGAGATGCTTCTGGACTGTGCTCTGATAACAAGCTGGATGGTGCCTCGCCTCTTGGGTCCGCAGTCGAAACTTCCAAGAAGAATGTCAAATTTTGATTCATCTGACCACAGAACAGTTTTCCATTTCACTTCAGTCTATTTTAAATGAGCTTTGGCCCAAGGTTTTTGCATCATGTTGACACATGGTTTCTTCTTTGCATGACACAGCTTTAACTTGCATGTGTGGATTGCAGGGTGAACTGTGTTCACACGCACTGATTTCTGGAAGTCCTGAGCCCAATGCAGTGACTTCCAGTACAGAACCATGCCTGTGTTTTAATGCAGAGGGCCCAAAGGTCATGAGCATTCAATACTGACTGTCTCTTGTGTACAGGGATTTCTCCAGATTCTCTCTCTTTTGATGATATTATGTACGGTAGATGGTGGGATTTACAAAGTCTTTGCAATTTTACATTGACATTTTCCATTGGCAAATTTTAGACTCCACAATTTTTCGTTTTTCCCAGATTGGTGAGCCCATCTTTGTTTCTGAGACACCCTGCTTCTCTAAAATGCTCTTTTTATATCCAGTCTTGTGAGTTAGTTGCAAATTGCTACTCCAGCTGTGTTTTTTTTTTTTTAACGTTAGGACCACTTACCCGCCTTTTTTTGCCCCTGTTCAACTTTCTTGAGACGTATTGCTGCCATCGAGTTCTTTGTTAATGTTTTTCATGAAATGGTAAAATGTCTCATTTTCAACATCTGACGTGTGTTGTATGTTCTATTGTGAATAAAATATGGGTCTATGAGATTTGTAAATCATTGCAATCTGTTTTTATTTACATTTATTTACATTTTACACAGTGTCCCAACTTTTGGGGAATTGGGGTGGTATATAAAGTATGGTCTGACTTTTTCATAGTACTATGTAAAAACTCTATTTGAAACGTAGACAGCATGACCTCCGGTTCCCATCGTCACCACTGTAAAGAATTCTGAGCCTCTAAGCTTCTCTACAATGAACCGTTTCACATCAAACCACTCTGAATGACCTCAACCACTGAAATATGCAAAAACTTTCCATACTGTGTTACCTTTAACTTAGCCAGACATTTTGCAGAGATTTTCAAACACAAAAGATGTCTTCGGTAGGGGCGGCTTTTTTGAAGTCTGAGTGCCGGAGGTATGCACTTTAAAAAATTTAAAAGGTCAGAAGTTGATTTGAAGTTGGGAGTTTTTGGACTGTTGAAGAATTTTGCTTTTATTGCTCTGAAATCTTTGATCATTTTAATCAATCCATCATATTTAAATTAAGCTGTCATTTTGCTTTGCTTCGTATTAATAAAATAAGTTATTTGGCTTACGGAAAACTCGTTTTTTGTCTGAATGAGAAAATATGCATTGTGGCCTGACTGATAATACAAAAAGTATGCTGGTAATTAACACATTTCAGAGTGCACCTATGAAACTGTGAAAACTATGATCCAACTTTCTTCTCCTCACTAATTTGCAATAAAAAGAACCGCATCAAACCAGTAGCTCATGCACTGTATAAATATTTGCCATTAACCGATTCTACACTTATTTTAGCGTGGCAAAATGCAAATTCAGCCTACGCCAGTGGTCTGGGGAATGCGATTACCTTGAGTCATTTGATTTGCTCTCCATTTACTTGTGTAATCCATATTCAAGATGCACAAATAAATTAGTCAGCGTGGCTCAGATGGCTCAAGGCAATCAGCAAGGCGTTGGAGGGAACACAAACTTCTCCTAGTTTACGCGGTACGTGCTTCAGGCGTAGCTGGCACAGGGTGCTGCGACGGCATAAATAAACACACAGCAGGAGGCGATTTAATGCCATTCAGAATAGTGAACGAGATCCCCATGCAGCACACAACAGGCCTCACTAATGCTCTCTGTGATCCTGCTGTCAAGGAACATCTATCAGCATAAATCTCATCAAAAGCAGCACAAGAAAGGTTCGTCTTTGTCCAACTAAAACTCACAGCGCTCCTCTGCTCAATTCCTCGTCACACATCGTTTAGACACGGCCAACTGACAGCATTCTCAATCCAATAAAGGACGATCACCGTGGATTTATCTGCAGCCACCTGGGACTCTCTTGCAATTGTGCATAAGTTTATGCTGCTCATTTAATATCCATAACAACGATACTTAGCGTCTGCGGGGCTTTGAAACTTTAAATGCAGTTTAAATTAAAGTTAATGGATGGGGATAAAAAGAACTGCCTGCACTTTTCTCAATGTATAAAATCCATGCTTACAAACCTCAACTGTAAAAATGTGAATGCGATATGAATAAAAACCGAAAGCCGTAATTTGTAAATTTGACTTGTTTTTAATTGAAAATAGTCCAAAGACAAGATGTTTTATCTTTTGAACTTTTGTAATCTTAAGTATTATCGGCATTTCACGCCCTACAGTGTGTAATGGTGAAAAAAGGGGGGACGAGTGGTAGAAGAGATGGCAAGGATTCCTGGCTTCTTTGGAGGCACACAGACAGGAATACACTCCGTGCGGGGTAGAAGACGTATTTAATGATAGGTCACCCACTTATCTCACCATCACTGTCCAGATAACTCAGAAGATAGTTACAGCAGACCGGCGGCTGGGCTACAGCAGCTCACCATCTTGCACGGAGGGGCTATAACTCCCTCGCGCATGCGCAGTAGTACAATACATGTAGGCAATCATTACAAGTGCACAAAATTGTCAAAAGAGTCAGGGATTCTGCAGAAATGTCCATAAAGAGTAAGGCCCAAAACCACAACTGAATGCCCAATAAACATTGGTTAGGGCTGAGTGGAAAAAAATACAGGTTAAGGAAGCGATATGTCACCCATGCCCAGAAACGCTGGTGATTTCTTTGAGCTTGAGCTCATCTGAAATGGACTGATGCAAGATCTGTTATGTAATGGGGGTGTATTTGTGTCCATGGCATGGGTAAAACATTTTTGAGTAACATGTCGCTGTTGTCGATCTTCAAAATGGTCACTTTACAGGAGAAGGAAAAAAACATACTTTACTTTTAGTGTAAGTCAGTGGAACCAGACTTTTTTTCCCCCCAAGTAATCTTGGGCCATTTGGTTTGGTCCATTCATCATTAAGTTTGGTCCATTCATCCATGCCTATTACGTCCTGACAACACCAAGTTACATTATGCATGTGTTACAACTGCTTGGCTGTGTAATCAGAATGCAGGTGCTAGACTGGCCTACCTGCGGTCCAGACCGGTCTCCAGTGGCACGTGTGTTGCATTATGACAACAAACACCTCATATGGCTGCACAGCTGAAGTCTTGCATAACGGAAGGACAGAAGAATGGTAGAGAAATAACATTGGTTATTAGGTGCTGTTAAAAGGAAAGGTGATGTAACAGTGCGGCAAACATGTTGCAGGCATTACATTTACCATATCATATTTACAGAAAAAACCTTCATAAGGTAAAGCATTAAATTATGCTTTGGTATTCAACTGAAAACAGGTCAAACCGAATTTACTAATCACTGCTTTCTGTTTTTAAAAGTATTTCACAAACTGTCTCTACTTTTTGTTTGTTTTGTAATAAGAATAGTCTAATCTTGGCCAGAAATCACTGTATGTGTCATGATTAGCCCCTCCCAGTCTCCCCATGTGCTTTTGTTTACCTTTTAGTCCTGTCCATGTGCTTCTTTTTTTGCTTTCCTACCTGTTCTGCCCCTTGTTTGTTTCCACCTGTTTTCCACCTGTGTCTTGTGAACCCTCGTTAGATGTTTTGCTTGTTCTTTTCAAAGTGTTTTGTTAAGTGTTTGGACTTCTGTGTTCCTTGTCATGTCTGTCCCTCCTGCTCTTCGTGTTGGCTACCTGAACCTGGACTGTATCGACCACGACCCTGGATTTGCCCAAAATAAAACCTCAGCGTATGAGTTTGCCTCCTCGCTCCCAGCATTACAGTATAAATTTAGTTTAATAATGCAACATTTCTAACCAATCAAACAGTGTAGATACAATACATACAGACTTTGCTACCTCAACATAAAAATTGACCAATACATGCTACACCCACCAATGCATTCTTTTGTAGCAACTGTTATGAAGTTAGGCAAGCTTTTAAAGTTTAATTAATCATTGATGTTTCTAAGCTGACTACATTTGATTAGCTATGAAACATAGTCCAGGCTTGTAGTGTAGTATATTAACTCACTCACTTCACCTTTAGCATGCTAAAAGGCCTCCACAAGGGGGCGCTGTTAGCAGGCACGTAGCTTTTGGTGCTTCGTAAGAGCAGTGTTTCACACCAATGACAGTGTGTATTCAATGCTCGGTTAGCACAAATGCTACAGATGCCATCTAGCAACGGCAGCTTGTCAGAATTTAGCAGACAGTTTCTAAGAGGTTAAATGGGATTTTTGTCAGTGATGTATACACTTCTCCAGCCTGGCAACAGAGAACGTGATCGGTCATAAGCAGTTGTTCGCTTTTTCTGGAAAATGATATTTCTGAAGTCAAGCTTTTACTGAGTATAAGCGATTTGTTTTTAGATTTATAGGAAAGTAGGCCTCTGTTCCTTTGTTCTTCTCTGTATGTCTATGTGTGGTTTCACTTTGTCACACTAAGCACTTTGTGTCAGGAAACCAAAGTCAAATACAGCAGAATGAGGTTATGACTGTTTGTGGGACACAGTGGTGCTTTAGACAAAGACACATCAGCAAAGTAGACAAAAAGACCCAGTAAAACCAAAAAGATGTATTTCTCCCTTTTAAAATATCTAAGTGTATCGCTCTGCCCTGAGGTTCATCACTGGAGATCCGTACAGAACTCACCACTGTGAGCTGTATGCCAAAGGTGGGTGGCCCTCTTTAACGGTAAGTCGCTCTGGATAAGAGCGTCTGCTAAATGCTGTAAATGTAAATGTAAATGAAGGGAAACACACTGGTTGATTTTTATTTATAAGACTCTCTCCGGTCATTCGCCAGAATATATCACTTCACTGATGAATACAAATAACAGTAATTATCAGACTCGCTCTAGTAATTGGATCAGCTGCCAGGTACCAAGAGTTTCTGCTTTTAGTCACAGCACCAGCTGGAATTCACTACAGGACACACTAAAACTCAGCTCACTGGCGTCACTCAGTCATTTTAAACTTTTAATATCAAACCACCTACAGAGAGCCTGCACCTGTTTTACTTAATCATATTTATTCGTAACTTTTATTTTTGTTCTCCTTAGTTCTTTATCTCTTTTTTTTAATTTATTTATTTCCTCTCATTTTAAGTTTTTTTTTTATCATTACTTTTTTAATTTGTGATATTGTATTATTACCTTACTAATTTCTTTTCTACTTTTGATCTTAATTTCTTATCATTTAAATCTCAGGTTCTATTTTTATCTACTTTTATCTTCTATTCACTGTTATTTTAAATTTTCTTTTCATTTAAAATGATTAAATATAGTTATTATTTTCTTTGTCGTGTCAATCCCTGTTTTTGTAAATGCTCGGCTACATTGAAAATGAGGGTTGCCCTCAATGTACTTCAGAGTCAAAATAAAGGTTGATTGATTGATTGATAAACACAGTCAAGTGTCAAATCAGACATAAAGACAATATGACATCTGACCTTCTGACACAACCTTTTCTACATTTGTACTCTCTCAGGCTAAGGTAGTAGACTGGCACTGGGGCCCTGTTGTCACTGGGGTGGGACCCTCAAGGGTACATCTCAGTACCTTCAGTTAGTGAACATAATTGTACCATAATCCACTGAAACGATATTTTCTAAGTTGTACTGACTCCACATAACCCTGTCTCACTTGACTCACCATGAAAAGCCATGCAAATCAATTACAACATCATTTTAAGTTGTGCTGGCCTCTCAACATTATACAGTGCAAAACAAAAAAGACCATCTAGATTGTTACCAGTATAAAGTTCAAAAGCCAGGGTCTGTCTTGGGGAGGTATCTCTTAAGGCACCTGCTGAACACATTTTGGAGCTACAAATGCTGCCATTAGATGAGGCCACAGGCGAGTTTACCACGCCACATTTAGCACATCACAGCAACAAGAGTTTACAATGAACCATGAGCACTTAAAGAACCATTTTCATGCTTAAATTTCTTTTCTTTGCATGGTGAAATTGTTCTTTACATTGATGGAGAACATGTTGTTCATGGTTCTATATAGAACCTTTTTGAAGAGGGTTTCATATAACACCAAAACAAGTTCTGCTACTGTTATGTTGTCAAGCTTGTAACAACAGAAGAGCCATATTTGGTCCTACATAGAACCCTTATCAAAAAAGCTCATATGTAGAACCATACACAACACATTCTCCATCAACCTGAAGAACCATTTCACCACGCAAATGGTTCTCTGAGTGTTCATGGTTGAGTTTAGAGCCATTGTGCTTGCTAAAGAACCCTGAATGAGGCATCCTTTTTAAGGAGTGTAAGAGTGAACGAGTTAAAGGCTCACAGGTGGGTTGTATGTTCAGGATTCTGTGAAGTTAGTATCTGGTTTAATCATTGAGAGGAAAGAAGCTGCTGCAGGTTTGCAGTTCTTGCATGTATCTTGTTCCTGTCTCTCGTGTGGTGAAGGCCGCTTCCTGTGCCACGTTTCATTTTCTGTTCTTTCTGCAAACCAACTTTTGTGCCTATAGAAATGGCTTCGCTCGTGACAGAGATCGCTACCAGCTTTGTGATTTTCGTATGCGTCGTTCAAGGTGAGCAGGATTTCAATTATTCTTACTTTTCCAAAGCATCAATAAGTCCATTCTGCTTTTCCTCACTGACTGAGAAACTAGCCTCTTGAGTGGTTAATGTGGGGAGTGCCCTGTTAATATTAACAAGACCTCGTAGTATTAATGGTTTATGAGTTTATATCTCATCTTTATTCTGCTATGAAGAGATTTTGATTGTTTTCAGGCGTTACCAAAAAGACCAAATCAGTTTTGCCGAAATCTCTTGGGTGCCGTGTGGTAGATGCTAGTCTGTGGTTTGCTGTGCTGAATTCAGATTTTGTAAGTACAAGTAAAAAGTCAGCTCAAACGAAAATTAGAAGGTAACTAATTACACAGCTTTTGTTGATTTACCTCAACTTTTGATTTACCTCGACTTTAAGGACACAAGAGCTCAAGTTAAACGTCAAACATTCTCCTAACTTATACGTTCAGTTCTGTTAGGTGAAAAGTATAGAATTTATTTTATATAAATTTTCCCCACTAGCTGGGAATGTGTCCAACACACAATCACACCAGTTTGGGCTCCCAGTTTGGGACAGCTGGCATCACTGGGGTTTAAACTCACAACCTTCTGGTGTTGGGGGTGAATGCTTTGTCCACTGCTCCACTCACAAGCTCCTGAAATTAGATATCTGGGTCCAAAATGTTTAATATACTGTACGTGATATTTATAAATATTGTTTTAACTTTGAAAAGTAATGAAATGGTCTAGGAATTCACCTCAACATCAGGAGATTGTGAGTTTAACCTCTTGTGTTCCCACAAGCGTCCACAGAAGGCCAAGATGGGAAAATACTGGGTGGGACTGTGTGATGGAAAGAGTCCCCGCTTCACTCTCAGAAATAAAGGTACTAAACTGTCTCTGGGTCAGTGCCCCTCTTGTCACTGGGGTGGAACCTTCAACATCTCAGCCCCTTTAGTCTGGGAACATAACTGAACCATAATCCACTGAAATGATCTGTTCTAAGCTGGACTGACTCCAAACACCCCGCCCCGCCTCGCCTCCAGGCTTTTATTCTACTGCTCTATTTTAAAACGTTCGGTTATGAAAAGGAACAAATACCAGCTTTTCACCTGGAAAAACTTCTTTAATGTTGACAATCAGACCTTAAAGCCACTGCTGTATCTCTGAGGGAACATTTACATTGTTTGTACCTTGAAGAACAAAAAATGTACCAGCACAGAACCTTTATTTCTAACACTGTACTGAGGAAACTGTGCTTTTCTTCTTAAGCCTAGAACCTAGAAAGGGAGTTTTGAAAAAAACAAGAAATTTGAGCTGGGTGAACTCCAATGTCCAGAAGTTGAGTCATCTCAAGAAAAGCAGTGTCATCAGTTACCACTTAATTTTAAGCTGAGCTGATTTCTCATTTTTTAAAGTGTGTTTCAAGTGGGAAAGGTTCTCCTAATGCTTTTATGCTCTTGTTAAAGGCTTGTGAAAACAGGTTTTCTAGCTCTTATTAGTGTAACACAGAGCGAGGTAGCGGACGCATGTGTGGAGGTAAGCGACTTTTATTCAGGGCAGATCCAGGGTCATGGTCAAAGCGGTCCAGGGTTAAAAAGCCAACACGGAGAGATTGGGGCTCAGACATGACAGGATAAATACTAAACAGGATGCAATGGTAAAAACAGTACAAACACGACGAGCAAACATAGACCAATACATCAAACAAAGGCCGATACAAAGACCAGCAAACACAACGGTCAAACACAGGGCTTAAGTAACAAAGGGAAAACGAGGGACAGGTGAAAACAATCATGGGCAGAGTTACAAAACAAGGGGCAGGACTACGGATAACAAAGCGAACACACATGGAACATCAAAACACAAACACGTACAGGACTGGGAGGGGCCAATCGTGACAATTAGTATATATATATATATCCACCCACGAGGGGGTGCTGGAGCCTACCCCAGCGGTCATCAGGTGGAAGGCAGGATACACCCTGGACAGGTCGCCAGTCCATCACAGGGCAGTCACTCACACACTCACACCCAGGGGCAATTTAGCACGTCCAATTGGCCTGACTGCATGTCTTTGGACTGTGGGAGGAAACCGGAAAACCTGGAGGAAACCCACACAGACACAGGGAGAACTCCATAAAGAGAGGACCCTGGTCACCTCGCCGGGGAATCGAACCCAGGCCCTCCTTGCTGTGAGGCAACAGCGCTACCCAACACGCCACCGTGCCGCCCATATATACATATATACACATATACACACACACACACATACACAGAGTTTGTACAGTTTTGCTTCAATGTTCTTCTTTCTGCTTATCTTTATCACCTGAATCTCTATCTGAATCTCTGACTCGTGCTCTTTGAACTGATCAACAGGAGCCCGAAGCCTCCAGATACAATATAAGGAATCAGTGAATGCAACAGTAGGGCAGAACATCAGCCTGCCCTGCATCGTGTCAGAAGAGGAAAAAGTCAGCATCAACCAGTTGGAATGGCATAGAGAGGGAGAAAGAGGAGATGAAAAACTTGTGGTGTTTAATCCTCTATTTCAACCTCACTATTCAGCGAATGTCACACTGCAGCTGGTGAGAAAAACAAACTCAAGACTACAAGGCTCCATCTTGCATTTGCTTGGAGTTACGGAGAAGGACAATGGAAACTATGTCTGTGAGATCAGCTCCTTTCCGTACGGATCCTCCAAAAAGGCCACAAAAGTGCAAGTCACAGGTAAATCCACAATGCATGTGATTAATTCCTCATTCATGTCTGCATGTTTTTATGCAGAATTAAACAACATTAATTCTTGTGGCCCCATAATTCAATGCATCACTCTAATGATCGCATTCAGTAAGTCTCAAAGAAGATGCTGATTGATACAACTTTAACCCTCGTGTGGTTGATGTGCTTGTTACTCAGTGGTCTGCTGGACCCACCGCATTGTTGATTTTTGTATCAATACAGTCATAACAATTTATCTAAAAACATTAGATGCTTAAAATAGCACAAGTGTCCAGCGTGGGGTTCTCCTTTAGCAGCTGTAGCCAGTTAGCAGCCTGTCCATGTTGTCCACACACACAAACACATACACACACAGACGCACACTCACACTAGCAGCAGGCCGTGTAGGAGGAGAACTGAGTGAAGGACACAGAACCTCAACACTTTTACTCCCCGTGGGTTCAGCCCAGCACCACATGTGTATTATAAATGTGTGGGGGGTGAACAGAGTGAAGCTCTGAAAATGGGTTATTTTAGATGTTCTTCACAGAAAATGAGCAAAGACCAAGAATCTGAGGCTGAAATAATAGAAAATCAATCATTTTATCTTTTGGCAAACATTGAAAATGCGTCCCACAGATCCCAACACCACACAAGGGTTAAGGTTAATGAGGGTTGAGGGGTTGAGGGGGAAGACGAATCCCAATAGGAAAGAAAATCTGTCAATACTGAACTGTAGATAATGATGTTCTGTTGCTCTTATTCATCAATATTAGACTCAAATACGATAAAGTGGGCAAGCAAATTTCACCAACTGTCTGGCATGTAAAACTAAAAATGAAAAACATGCACTGAAGTAATCTCCATTTAAATCTGTTATTATTCCACTGTCTTAAAAAAACTGAGATGTTTTCACATTTTATTCTTTACAACTGCTGTAATTTTAGCACCACCAAATTTGGTCAGTAGGGGAGAACTGCACTTTACCTTAAACTCCACCTACAAGCACAGCCATTGGCTCACAAGCTGCTTAATGCTGTCATTTTACTGGCTCCCTACTGAAACACCTGCATCAATTAGGCTGTTTCATGCAAATGATATGCAAATGTGGAAGGCTGGCTAGGATTTTATGCACTGAAGCTGATCCATCATTTGCACTCAAATCTCTGCTTCTTTTTGAGTCATATGAAAGATTCATGAATCAGACTCAGAAGAGTTCATACTTCATTGAAGGCAGTCAAATAAGTGCTTTTGGAGCAAATATCTCCACCTGAACATCATGTTAAGTCCTATTTTGTCTTGATTTTCGGCCCAGTGCCTAGGATCACAGCACAAGTAGAGCCCCCAGTCAGGTCTGTGGTGGAGGGGGATGAAGTGAACATCACATGTGCCAGTCATCCTCCAGCTGACCTTTACAGAGTGATGTCTTTACAGGTGAGTAAATAAGAACAGCAGTCAGAAAGCACCAGCTTACATCCTTAAAAATGAAGTGGTTCCTCACTTGAAACGTCATGAGATCATGTCATGAGATCTTCTAACCCATTTCCACCGTAGCCATAAAATGCCATTTCCTCTTTTTCTGAGGAAATCCCTGAACAATGTTTTTTTTTTTTCTTCAGTAGTGGTGATGTAATATATTTCAGTGGAAATGTGTATGATTCATAAAACCAGACTCTGGATTTCCATATTTATAGGTGAGCAATAAGCAAGTCTACATTCATGAAGGTGTTTTTATTGTGTGTATTGATATCAAGAAACTGCAGTTCATTTGTCCATTTGATCTCAGCACTGCAGGGGGTTCTTCTCCCCTCATTGCTGGCTAGCAGCTTAACACAGAGTCACGGCATTTTACAATACGGAGGGCTTTACATGCACTTTATAGTCCGATAAAATCAGATTTTGTCAGTAATCCGATTAACATGTTTACATGCACTTGGGCAATCAGATAATGGGGAAACAACAGGTCCACGTCACTCGGACATCGTAAACAGATTTCTGCTTTGCAGCCAGCCTATAAACTCACAGAAGACGATGAGCCCGAAACATAATGTAAAATCTTTACCTAAAAATCTGAACATAGATGAAGAATATTTAAATCCTTCATTTCGTCAAGCACAAATTTGGTTTTAGCGTCGTTCCAAAAGTCTTTTGCTGCGTCTCGCGGTGACGCTGCTCGCTTATTTCCGGTACCGCTGCCTGTTTTTCGCACATGCTCAGACTGAGAAATCTGAAAGAAATCAGAGTAAGAGTTCACATGTACTGAGAATGGCCACAAGGGGACCTCACAAACAAGGAGCTACACTTTACAACCGCTTTTCACACGTTTCATTTACATAAGCGGTCCATTAAAGAAGAGTCTGCTGAAAGGTTGAGAGACCCAGGGTGGTTCTTCTTCCACTGTGCCCTTTCTTTTATTTTCAAGACTGTGTCACCATCTGCATGAACCTGAGAGCATTTCATCCAACGCCTTCCTTGCTTTTCCTCACCGCAGAGCACTTTCACACTGGAGAGTCAGAGTGGACATTTCACAATACCGAATGTCACTCGCCACTACAGTGACCTGATCTGTCGTCCCCTCTGGACCTCATCAAACCAACACTTACAAAGCCTCACAGCGTCTGTGCATCTGACCGTGGACTGTGAGTATCACACAGCCACACAGTGTCTTCGGTTACATTTATTTCCACAAGCTTCACTATCAGAGTGAATCAGGGCCAAACTGAACAAAGACTTGTGTCTTATAAATGATGAAAATCATAGAAATAAATATGCTGCTTTTCTCATTCCCAAACAGTTCTTGACAGCATTGAGTGTAATTCCAGCAGCCAGATCCAGACTGAGACGGGAACAAATCTGACAATAACGTGTGAGGCGAGGTCTTCAAACCCCTTACGGTACATCTGGAATAAGGTAATTCACAATCTCAGCAATGAAGGCAGCTAAAAACATTTAATGTATATTGGAGAACTTCCTCAAATCACCGGCCTTCAGAAAATGTTCCTGAAGCACTTTCAGAAACTAATGCCACTGTGCCCAAGACATTAAAGCCTTTTAGCCTTGAATGTTGGTATCTAGATTAGTTTCTAAGATACAGGGCTTTCCAATGTGGGCGTGGCAATAATTTGCACCATAGAACGAAGCATTAATTTTGTAATTTGTAATTGTTCATTGTTAGTTGTTTACAACTGTAATTGTAAAATGACACTAAGTGTGGAAAAGGCACTATATAAATTAAAAAATAATAAATGAAAGTAAAGGTTATATAATCTATACTATACTATACTATACTATACTACACTACACTATACTATAGAGGTGGGTAATCCAGGTCCAAAAGGTAAAAACCCTCCCCAGGATTTTGTTCTAACTGCCGGAACACCTTTACTGCTGGTTTGAGCAAATTAAAGAAGTCAAGCAGTTGGAACAAAATCCTGGGGTGGGATTTTACTTTTTGGACCTGGATTATATACCACACTATACCATACTATACTATATTGTCACTGATGGAAAAAGCTCTAAGCAGAATTTTATGTCTAACTTGAGTAAGTTAACCTTTTGGTTTATTACATAATCTAGTTTATGACAGTTGTCAGTATATTTGAACAATTCTCCAGTGGAGTGTGATGCCAAAGATGCATGTAAGCAGCATCACTAGACCTTGTCA
The DNA here is from genome assembly GCF_015220715.1 of Pygocentrus nattereri. Classification (NCBI taxonomy): domain Eukaryota; kingdom Metazoa; phylum Chordata; class Actinopteri; order Characiformes; family Serrasalmidae; genus Pygocentrus; species Pygocentrus nattereri. Next base: position 35,772,175 of record NC_051228.1, on the reverse strand, counting down.
GACAGTAGCAGCACACATCAGAAATATACGTATAATACGGTTTACATTTTTTTTAAGGACTTGACACGAAACCTTTATTTTTTTAAGATTAATTCATAAACGAGTACTATGAAATGACTAATGAATACCAAAGATCTGATGTACATGAGTGTGGCTACTGTATATTGAGGGCTAAATGTGTTGTAGTGAAATTGCAATAAAATTGCAAATGTGCCTGTCTGTGTCTCCTGTTCTGGTAGCTAAGCACATCTTAAACCAAAGAATAATCCCTGATAGTTTCATCCATCTATCAGTAATAGTTTATAGTCATGACTAAAGCCAGGCCTACACTGTGCGATTTTCAGAAATCTTGTTCTGTGCTGAAAACTCACACTGTATGTTTGAATTGCCCATCGCGTACAGACAAAAGCCGGCGATTTATCTGCTCACACCGCACGTGAAACGCAGCCCCTACAGTCAGCTCTGTCTACAATTTCCAATAAACCTGTTTCATTCAAAACAACATGCTGCGCCGCCGATGTCTTGATCAAAACATAGGCTATGACATTTGAAGCAACTCCCAGCTCCATACATAGAGCACCACATATTAAAATAGTTGCTCCTGCACCCAGAAAGTGCATCGCATGACTAATAAATAGCCTTCTGAGGTTCAGCCATGTGTGCACAGCCCTGTGCTGGACAAACAGTGGGCGGGAGGTTAGAGAACCAGCCCTGTGACTGGAAGGTCGCTGGCTCGATCCCCTTGTCTGACAGTCCATGACTGAAGTGCCCTTGAGCAAGACGCCTAACCCCCAACTGCTCCCCGGGCGCCGTGGATAGGGCTGCCCACTGCTCCAGGCAAGTGTGCTCACTGCCCCCTAGTGTGTGTGTTCACTAGTGTGCATGTGTGTGGGTGTTTCACTGCACGGATGGGTTAAATGCAGAGGTCTAATTACACGGTGTGCAAACCCAGTGACCAATGGACCAAAGCCAGAATTTAATGGACTTGTGCTACACAGACCAAAACATCACTGTATTTATTTATACCTCGTAATTCAACTCAGTGAAACAGAGTTTCTGCAAATGTGGACTTCTTGGCACCCTTGTAGGAGCAGTGGTTGTGATTTTGGGTGCGAATTTGAGAAATCGGTTTGTGAGGCGACTCAGCCTGTGAGACACGCAGCCAAAATTTCTGACATGTCAGAAAAACATCCGATCATCTGACTGCTCACTTGAAGCTCGTTTGGACAGTTCATCGGGCATCGTTCCTCTCGCACTGCACGGCAAACGACGGCCGATGAAGCTGTAATTAGGCCCGACCATAAAATTCAGTCAGCTCCGACCAAATCGGGCTTAAAAACAGGCTAAAATCGCAGTGTAGGCCTGCCTTAAGACTGCCTCTTTTCCTGAAGCGCACATTTTATGGCAAAATCCAAAGCCATGCGCACCTTTTAAAGCCTTTCTATCTAAAAAACTGTTGTAGATACAAGCCTAAGACTTGCACACTATCTCCTGGGCACATTGCCAGTGTTCCCTGAAAATAGTCAGCAAATTTGAAACGGCCAGTCGGAAGGCCTTTTACATGGATTGTGTTTTCTTCTCACAGGGGAACGTGACAGTGTCCCACCAAGCCACTTTAAGCCTGTGGCTAGTGAATCCTGGCTCCTCTGGGATGTACTCTCTGATCGTCCATGCAACAAACCAAAGCCGCCTCCAGAGACGGAAAGATTTTGCGGTCACTGTAGTCAACAGGACGTATGCTGGTGAGGGCATGAAAATGTTGCTGAATGACTGAATGAGGCGTCACTCTGATAAGGCCGAATTCGTAAATCTGAAACAAGACGTTTAGACCTTTATCTCCGGCTACGCTCTGTCAGTTATTTTCCTTTAAATACCCTTAGGAAACCCAGCTTATTGGCTGTTTGCTTGTTGTTCTAGGTCATCAGCGTCTGCATGCTCCTCTGACCTCACTGTGGTTTGTTTTAAAGTTGATGCAGAGACATACACTTCCTGACCTCTCGCCTGTAATACAGAGGCGAAAGAACCTCAGCCCAGCTCAAATCTTTTTTAAGCCTCTTAAGCAAGGGGACAGATGAATGCACCATAGCACTCAACTTCACATGATGACAACAGCTTGAAAAAAGTAAACAGTCGTCTTAACGCTAATGCAGCACAACATCCATCTCAGCACACATCTCCCCGTGTTGGGGCTGAAATATCTACCAATGCGTATCGAAACGTTTCTCCAAAGTAGCAACTTTACAAGAGAAGGCCAACAAATTCTCGACTTTCAATGCAAGTTAAAGAGGTTTTATTCCAAGTGAATTTGGAGCATTTCTATTGGTTGGTTATTCATTAAAACACAATATCCTTTACGTCGAAAAATAACAATCAACATAAATAAACAGTTTCTTGAGCAGTGACAGTGTATTTTGAAGCACAGGTGCCCAAACGTTTTGCCTCACGGAGGGTGGGCGGGGGGGTGGGTAGGTGAGGTATAAGTGCATCATATTTCGTCAGCGTTTTTCTATAAGGAATGTTAGGCCCATATAGTCTTCTCTGGCACAGGGACAGGTCAATGGTGAATGCATGGTGTGAAAGTATGTATAGTGCAGGATTCACTGCTATTAATAGAGACGCCACTTTCACACGTCGTGGTGCTTTGATCTTCAGGTGTTGTTGGCCACAGTTTACTTGCTACTCATCTTAGCTCTTCCTGTGCTAACACATGTCCCCCCACCTTCATGATAAGAGTCCTTATTAGAATAACCTGTGAATAAATGCTGAAAAACAATATTCCAAACTGACAAGCTATACATGGTACTGTATACATATATTATATATTCCACCCAGTGATTGCTGGGATAGGCTCCAGATCTCAAAGGAGAAGTGGCTTAGGAGATGTGTGCGTGTCTGTGTGTGTGTGTGTGTGTGTGTGTGTGTGTGTGTATTTATATATATATATATATATATATATATATATATATATACAGTACTGTGCAAATGTCTTAGGCACCCAAGACACATTTTCAAAATCTATTTGTTTGTGTAGTTTGTGTTTATTAACCGAGAAAACTGTTAATATTAAAATAAACAAAATGTATAGAATATTAATTAATAATGATTATATATATATATATATATATATATTCTATTTTTTTATTTTATTATGGACTTTTATCTCTGGGGTCATCTCAAATAAATTGTGTATACTGAGAAAATCCACAACAAACACCACCTTCAGCACCGCATCGTGGAGGCTTGTGAGAGCATAAAAAATAAAATACATTTTTTTTTTACTGTTTTGACTCACCTAATGTATATACATATATATATATATATATAAAACAGTACTGAGCTAAAGCTTTAGGCGCCTGAAAAAATAGAAATTAAAAGGCTGTTTATTTGGTTTATTAAGTATTTACTTAGAAAAACATTAATATTTGAATCAATACAAACAATATTAACATACAATGTAGTACTTACATTCCTCTCATGGCAGCTCAGTTTTAACTGTAGTTATCATTTAATATATGATGGCGAGAGACCTCCAAGAGACGTCTAGAACCAAGCTTTGTTCTTCAGACTAGCTCATATCAATTACTTTTTTATATTCTCATTACTTTTTACTGTATTTGTGTCAATTCACATCTATTCTACTGGTGTGAGGTTTCACAAGCAAAAATACACTGACTGCCAACACAGTGCACTTAAGGGCCAAACACTTTTGCCCAGTACCATATATATGATATACCATATACATACAAATACATACTTGTATGCAAAGGTTTAAACACCCCCAGTTTATTTATGCAATTACATGTTTTTTGTGAAACGTCGTCTACAGGTAGCAAAGTTAAATATGGCACTTTTCAGCATAAGTTCTATTTATTTGCTGAGTGCAGCATATTGGTAAAAAATAAACATAAGAATAAACATAATAAAACATAAAATGTGCTTATTTGCTCATTTCAGCAAATAACAGTAACTGGACATTAAAATGTACAGACGTGTGTTCTCTGTAGAGAATTTGTTCTTATTTATATTCAGAAAACTGAGTCAACAAACTTGGCCTGGACGCTTTCGTCGGCCCAGCGTGCCAGAAGGAACTGCAGTCTCCTGTGTCCTACATTTACAATTCCTTGTTTATCTTCTCATGTGCCACTCAGCACTCAAGACATGCGTGTCCTCTTAGATAAATGTAAAGAGACAACAAAAACACATTCTGTTTACATTTGTGTTAAACGTGGTCAAAATCTGTTACTGACCACTCGTGAATTTGGTTTGAGCGATCAGAGCGTTAGTCAGTCACAAGGTGTCTTGGGGTGTTTACCCCAGCTTTTCATGCAGTCGAGCGAAATCCGAACACCATCCAATGACCAGAAACTGAGGCAAGGTGTGAACAGGCCCTACAAATGCTGAGCATCTTTGGATCAAGATGGCAAGAGCAAAAATATCGACAGTGTTTCCACAGGAACGGTGACTAAAGTGACTTCTGCATTTACATTTATGGGAAAGATGTTAGTGAACAGAGCTGGAAAGTGTGTTTGAAAGCGAATATTTGAATGTATTTTGGTTGTGCACTGATGTGACATGTAGGGAAAAGTATATCGCCGCTGTCGTTTTTCAGTTTTTGACCTAACTTGAAGATGCCAGTTGCTCTTCACACTGTGTGTAAGTTTCACAATGAATGGACCAAAATAAACAGCCCAAAATGACTTGGGAAGAATTCTGGTTCCATTGACTTACATAAAAAGTAAAGCAGGTTTTTTCCTTCTCCTGTAAAATTACAATTTTTTAGATACAAGGCTTTATTCTGACAACAGCTGGTCACTGAGACCGTGAATGGTCCTGGTCATGTACACATCTCAGAATTAATTTGAATGCCAGAAACCAGCTTTATTCTAATAAGAACTGAGCATGACATAATTCACTAATTACTTGTCACTTGTGGTTCAATGGAAGAGGCCTAGAAGTTTAAGCTTTTAATTGATGCCACATTTCTACTCACAGATTGAAGAGGAGATATTTTATCACGACGTATATTTGAAATTGTTGGGCCTACAGTCTTGTTATGCAAAATTTTGCCATGTTTATCATTTCTTGCCACCAAAACAAATGAAATCTTGGACGTCCAGAGTGTAACCGATATGGAACATAAAGCGAGGGTGATTGTAATACATTATACAGCTTGCGAGGCAATGAAATATGTCATTATATCTGAATAGTATAGCAAAATGAAACCAATAATTTGGGTAAATACATATTGTCATATGAAAGTGATGTGCCATATCTGTAAGTAATATAATTAAAGCTACCTTTCTGTTTTAAAAATGCATTTGTTGATATGCTTTCACTTATTGTGACACCATATATTTATTAACTCATCTGTGCATTTGTCTGTCCATCAAAATGAAGAACACCGGAGCACCACCTTTACTATGGAAACAACATCCCAGATCACAGAAGGCACAACTCTGACAACAGCAGAGCCGGGGTTTTCGACAATGACATCACAGCCAGTGTACATCGACGCCACTACTCCCTCTGCTGGAAACATCACCACATCACATGCAACCTTCACAGCGGCACATGCATCTGACAGCTCAACCACAAGCTCTCTTTACACAACAGCTGAAGGGAGCACACGGTCTGTGAGTTGCTGTCAGAATGATACATCCAGCCCAAGACAAGGATCCACCCCTGTTCACCCAGACGCCAGAACAACCATCTTCAAATTCCCTTTAACAGAAGAGAACTTCTTAACCACAGTCAAAAGTGTGAACGGTAGGGACACTTTACATAGGGCATCACAATACTTGAGGGCTTCACTACAATATATACAGTATTCGGCCGGATAAGTTGGAACAGGCATGTTGGCTATTATTCATCAAATTGTGTGCAGTCAAAATGAGTTGTGTGCAGTCAACTGTGTAAGTCATTGAATTTATTTTTTGGCGTGTTTATTCTATTTGTTTAATTGTCAGCAATAACAGTAAAATAGAACATAAGAATGATAACACACACTTTTCCACACTGCAATCCATTCAAAGACTTTTACTTTATAGACTTATACTACTGATACAGTAAATAACTACCTCCCTAATAATACAAAACAGAGCTTACCTAAAGCAGTAGAAGCTTCTCATATACGGGTCAGTATTATGACCCAAGCAACCAGTGTTCACAACACACAATCACATCACTCTACATTCCCAACTACATTTTGTTCTTTTCACATTTGTTTCTTTTCAATCATAGTAATTTTAACACATTTTTAAAGACTTTTAACCTCTGGCCAGTAGGGGGAGCAGTGCGTGCCCGGCTCGACCACAGAGTTGGCCTATGAGGATGATCCCTGGCTCATGAGCTGCTACTTTTCTTTTATTGACTCACCATTGAAACATCTGCATAAATGAGAATGTCCTTAATGTCCTTAAATAGCAAAATTATCCTGGATCAGATTTGGCCCTCATCCCAGATTTTCATTTGGCCCACTTGCCATATGGATTAACGTCACTTGGGTGGACCACTACCAGTTGTTAGATGTGGGCCACATCTACCAAATTAGGGCCACAACTTAGCCAAAAGTGAACCACACATCTGGACCAGATCTGGGCCAGAAGCTGACTACAAGACGTGGTCCATAGCTGGAACAGATCAGAGTAATTTCAGATGGCAAAATTATTCTGGCCCAGATTCCACCCCCATTTTTATCCAGCCCACTTGTCCCATGGACCACTCCCGGTCACTAGATATGGGCAACATTCGTACCGGATTAGGGCCACAAGTCAGCCAAAGGTGAGCCACACAACTGGGCCTAATCTGGGCCAGAAGATGACCAAAATATGTAGGATGCATATGACGCAAACTAGGGCATGCCCTTTGATAATGATATGCAAATAAGGTTCTCATAAGGTCCAGGGCTTATTTTCAAGCACTGAAGCTGATTCATCAGTTGAGGCCAAATCACTTCTTGTTTTACTGTCCTACAACAGTTTCCTGAAGACATGGAAGAGACTGCACATCATTCAGGACGATCAAATCCGCTTTCACTTCTCCCAACTTATGCAACTCGTCACATTAAAGTCACATCGCCACAAATCCGATACGTATCCGATCTAGGACCACATGTGAAAGTGGCTCAGGTTGGATTTGAAAAGATCAGATTTGTGTCCACACCGCCCTGAAAACATCAGATCTAAGTCACATTATGGCGAAAAACCGGATTTGTGCCACTTCGACCTGGTAATGTGAACGTAGCCCAAGTGAACCCTGGTTCAGTTCATTTCTGGTGGAAACGCATTTCTACAAAGCTCCACACCAAACCAGAGACTTCGATATCAGCTATACGTTTATATTTATGACTCTGATTTCAATACATGTGGACACTAAAACACTTTATTCCCTAAATGCAACATAATAGAAATGATAAATTGAACCAAGAATATAAGTGAGAAATAGATCTGGATTTAATGTAGTAAATAAAGTAAAGATAATAAAATAAAGATTTCAAAAAGTAAATAGGCAGGACAGGACTGGAGGGCAGTTGTGGGCTGGAGGTTTGGGAACCAGCCTCGTGACCAGAAGGTTGCCAGTTTGATCCCTTCAGCTGACAGTACATGACTGAAGTGAGCAAGGCACCTAACCCCCTATTGCTCCCAAGGTGCTGTGGATAGGGCTGCCCACTACTCTGGTCAAGTGTTCTCACTGCCCCCTTGTGAGTGTGTGTTCACTAGTGTGGGTGTTTCACTGCATGGATGGGTTAAACGCAGAGTGGTTCTGAATTTAAATAGAATTTAAAACAGGTAAGAATTTCTGAATTCAAACAAACCAATATTTTTTCTATTATATATTTTCTATTAATTGTCACGAATTTACCAGATTTTAGAAAAACGAAGTAATAGTAAAAACAGCATAAGAAGCACTGCCATAAAAGTGTTTGGTTTTGGTTTCATAAAAAGCCTTTCCTTTAAAAAACACCTTTTAATATCAATTGAAGGTTCTGTAAGCAACCAAAATGGGGGGAAAACGTGTTTTAGATTGTATGTTTCGAGGTAATTTTACGACGCACAAGCTGAGATAAGCAAGATTTATTAAGGGCAAATCCAGGGTCATAGTCGAGACAGTCCAGGGTCAATGAGCCAACACAGATTGATCGGGGGACAGGCATGACAGACACCAGAATCCAACAAGCAGAACAGTACAAAGACTAGTACAACCAACACAACCAACACAGCGTATAGCAACCAACAAAGCAAAGAGAGATTCAAACAAAGACCAGTAACCAGACCGGAGAAAACACAGGGCTTAAAGACAAGGGTAACAAGGGACAGGTGCAAACACAGGTGGAGACAATCAGGGGTGGAGTCATGAAACAAGGGGGCAGGACTAGAAAACCAAAACAAACGCACATGGGCAGGACTGGGAGGGGCCAATCGTGACACTTTCCTTCACATTTCTCAAAATGTTATGATGAAAGGACCAATGGAAATGATCCAAAATGATCTAAAATAAAATCTGTTTACATTAAAAGTTAAGGACACTTTTGCCCTGTCCTGTAAAGTTACTATGTTTGAGATGCTTGGGCTTATTTGGACAACAATTGTGTTGAGGTCTTTCATTTTTCTATTATCTCTAATGTACTTCATCACATACTCATTTGTCTCGCTTTCTCTTTGCTGCAGATCAAAGTGGCAATAAGACGCACGTGGTGTATGTTCTCATCCCCGTCGTTCTCTTGTTGGTGCTGATTGGCTTTCTATACAGGAGGTACCTCATCCAAAAAAGGTGAGAGACACATCAAAGGGCATGTGCGTCATCTCTGTCTCCGTCTGTCTGTCTGTCTGGTCTCTAAACCCCCTCTGTCTTTCTTCATTCATCAGAATGGATATGCCTCCCCCGTTCAAGCCTCCTCCTCCACCAGTGAAGTACACATCAGTGAGAAGTCAGAACTCACCTGTGACTGACATCATAGTATGATGACGTGAAGCACCGACACAGAGAGACTGGCTGCAAACTGACAGGATTTTATTCCACTTCTAAAAACATTTTTATACTGTACCTTTATGTAACTCTCCTTTTCTGTAAATGATTTATGTATTTTTCACTTTTTTGCAATTTATACAAAATATATTTCACAATGTTTTTTTTCTGTGTGTGTGTGTGTGTGTGTGTGTGTGTGTGTGTGTGTGTGTGTGTGTTTTTCTCACAGAAGTTTCCATAAAAAATCTATTAATAAGTAATATATAACTACTTATAAACATGAACTCCATTTGACTCCCTGAAAGCAAAGCACTCCCACACTTTGTCTGGGTCTTAACATTTTGCCTTGCATTAAATTAAAGGTCAAATGAGCATCAACATGGAAATTGTTGATCTTTTTAGTAGTAAAATGAAAACAATGCTTTCAACACTTTAGCCTAGCAGGGCACAAAAAAATATCCTAAAGCTATGCATTAATTTGATAAACAGCCAACAATGAACCACTTTTTCCAGCTTTCAACAAAAGATTTCATATTTCTGGTTGTGGAAATGAAGTGTTTCACAGCAGGGCTGAAAGACTGGCTGATTTTATGGTAACACTTTCTAAGAACGTTAGGTTTGGAAGCGTCTATAAACACAATGATTACATGTTATAATGAATAAGGCACTATAAACATGGATATAAATATTTATAAAAATAAATTACACTGAATTACACTTTATAGCCATGTATACATTAGTGGTGTAAAGTAGTGTTAATAACATGTTATACTGTCAGTGCCAAAGAAGTCAGTCCCAGCTTGGAGAGCGTAAAGTAAAGTCAGATACACAAAGTTTATTTACACCATCTTCTAATATTTTATTTCTCAGCGCTGGAGCTGTTAGAGCTGCATCTTCAGGCCTTCAGTCCTGAATATTCAGATGCTCCAAACAGGCTGTCCAGCCTAGAATTACTGCTACAATATCCCAGCAAACACAGCCTCTCCCCTGAACCCCCTTTGACATCTCAATGAGTCTCAATGAAGTTACTGTGAAGGCCTGGAGAGGGAGAGGCGAGATAGTCGAGTGCTGTCACTGTAATTTGTTCCCTCACTGGTTCTAACGTCAAGTGCTAGAACCTTCACTCTGTATCACTACACTACACTGCAGTACAGTAATGCTGATTTCTGCTGGCGTTCTATTGGATATGCAGTGTTAAGTCAGTGCCAGGCTAACGGTGGTGCACATTAACAGTAGTGCACATTGACTTTCCCTCATTGGGTGAAACACTGAGGGCAGCTCTAGTTTAAACTCTGACATTTGAAGTCTGTAATGAGCTTTATTGTGTTTTAGTGTTTCAGTAAATCCTTCAACTTGAAGCCTCAGTCTAAACCCTGGAGGAGGCTTTAGTCCAGTACGCTTCACTTTACTTAGCTATATAGTGGTAGCTTTGTAAAGAAGCAATCATGAAGCAGAGGTAATGTCATTTTGTTGCAAGTTCCCACAACTGTACATCTAGACGGTTACAAATAGTGAAAAGGGGGCAGTCGTGAGCTGGAGGTTAGGGAACCAGCCCTGTGACCGGAAGGTCGCTGGTTCGATCCCCTTGGCTGACAGTCCATGACTGAGGTGCCCTTGAGCAAGACACCTAACCCCCAACTGCTCCCTGGGTGCCGTGGATAGGGCTGCCCACCGCTCTGGGCAAGTGTGCTCACTGCCCCCTAGTGTGTGTGTGTGTGTGTGTGTGTGTGTGTTCAGTAGTGTATTTGGGGGTTTCACTGCACGGATGGGTTAAATACAGAGGTCTAATTCTACAGTAACAAATGACTCTTAATTCTATTTCTATTCTAAAAAAAGTCACAAAAGACACAAAAGTTGTGATCATATTGTCCAGAAAGCTGCAGGCTAGCTAACTAGCTAATACTAGCCAGGTGCTATTTTGCTATGCCAATATAGATCAAATTTAGATATCATTAAATGTGGGTAACAAAACTTTGTAGCAAATTGAAGTGTAATAGTAAAGTTAGTGGAAACAAGTATTTTTGAAATTGTAAAGATGAACTGCAAACTAGCTAATGCGTTGTTATTGATTATTAGTAGCAGCATTAGTATTATTGCTGTTATTGTTATTTTAAATATTTATGCTTTCCAAGCTAAACCTACTTTCCACACACAGAAGGGGGGATTGGCCAAACATCGAGTTTGGCGTATGAAGGGGCCGTTTTATGTACCATGCCAGGTAAATTTGCCAGTTTGAAAGCAGACAAGTCTTGTTTCTCCTCGTCTACAACAGCAATTAAAAGGTTTACCGGCGAAAATTACCTTAGAATTTAAAACCATTTGCCAACTGTGGAATTAGACCTCCGTGCAGTGGAACACCCACATACATGCACACTAGTGAACACACACACTAGGGGGCAGTGAGCACACTTGCCCAGAGTGGTGGGCAGCCCTATCCACAGCACCCAGGGAGGAACTGGGGGTTAGGTGTCTTGCTCAAGGGCACTTCACTCATGGACTGTCAGCCAAGGGGATCGAACCAGCGACCTTCCGGTCACAGGGCTGGTTCCCTATATAAGGGCTGGTATATAAAAGCCTCCATATGCTGGGAATAGCCATAACAGTGTTAAAAATAAGCCTCCAAAAGGAAAGAAGTTCATATTCTTCCATATATATTCATTTTTTTTGGAAGTTTTCTTTGCAGACTAATCAAACATTTACTCAAATTGCTGCTCTACTTTGCTGTCAAAGGTAAATTTACCACATTAATTGTGATTTTTAATGCATGTTAAAACCAGCCCCTCTGTCTGTTACAATTAACCCTCCTACTGGGTAAGCTTGCACTCCTGCCACTTTCTGCTGAATCGCTCTCTGAGTTGTTCTAAATCGTTTGCAAGTGGTAGGTGCTGGAATTTTCATGTTTTCATTTGTAGCAGAGATGAGTGGGTTGCTTGTATGAAAAATGTATTAATCTTGCTCAAATACTTTTAAAATTACTAAGCAAAAACCAAAATGTGTTAGGCTCCCCCACTCTCTCCTACTGCAGGTCTGGATGTTTGCCACATTAAGCACTTTGTCACAGTTGAACCGAACAAAACAAAAACCCTCAAATCCCTTCCATCAAGCACGGTGATCAGACTGCATGCCTATAAATGGAAGCAGGCTGTCATCTTCCATTTTTCACCGCTGTGCTGCACTAAAGTTAGGCCTAATAAGCATATGCCAGCATGAGTTTTACAATGTTATGATGAACTAATCATATCCAGCAACAGTGAATAGAATCACAGCCTGTGGCATTTGGAAGGCATGTAAGGGCAGAGACAGGCAAAAGGATGACAACACAAACAAAGGAATGGCCCGGCAACCAAATAACCCCCTGGTGGAAACACATAGCCTAACAAGCAAATTTGTGCTTTTGGCTCAAACTGGGGAGGAATGTTGCTGACCTGTCCTGTCAGGGGATTCACTGTAATTCCTATGGGCCTTGTTTTGAAGCAGGAGGAACTAGATGGTAGGAGTCATTCTCCTCTTCATGGAATGTACATCAAGCTTCCTAAAATCAGAGTTTGGAAGTATACTCTACCGGATACTGACTACACTGTAAATGTCTCCATTACGATACATAAAAAGTGACTTATTCAAAACACATTTACAGTAGATATTAATAAGGCGCATGGTAAAAAACCTGCTGTTGTAATTTTATTTAATTAATTAATAAAATTAAACTGTTCCTCAATGAACCTTTCCAGGGTGTGTCCTGCCTTCCACCCAACGACAGCTGGGATAGGCTACAGTGCTCCCCGCGACCCAAAAGGATTAGCAGTTTAGATGATGATGATGGTGTGTGTGTGTGTGTGTGTGTGTGTGTGTGTGTGTGTGTTCCTTGATGAATTTATCCAGCAGTTTTCTTCATGTATTCCTTCTGGTATTATGCTGAAAGAAAAATTCACTTATTTATATCGTGTTACAAAGTTCTCAGCATTTCTTTTCAGCAAGCTCTCATCAACTACTTCACCCTTACAAATACAGGCTCATTCTTTTAAACAAAAAATAAGTGAGTATGCTTTCAATATGCTTTTAACTACCTGTTTGAAATATACTAAACAAAATTATACTTAAGTGTACTTGGCTTATACTCACAAGTATACAGAAAAGTTTAAGCATATTCAGCCTAAACTTGTACTTAATCTCTTGATTGAGATGTACTAGAGAAAAGTATATCGCTGTTGTTGGAAGAAAATCTTGTATCTCCAAAATTATATTTTTACGAGAGAAAGGAAAAAAACATAATTTACTTTTAATGTAGGACAATTTTTCCAAATAATTTTGGGCCGTTTACTTTGGTCCATCCTTCATGAAACTTGCAGAAATATAAAGGCCAACATGCACTTTGAAATTATGTCAAAAACTGATATACAAGGTTTTCTTCCAACAGCAGCAATAAGTAAGTATAACCTAAGATAACGTAGTGGCACAGTGTGCAGCGCCGTCACCTCACAGCAAGAAGGGCATGGGTTCAATTCCCTGGCCAGGTGATCAGGATTCTTACTGTTTGTTCTCTCCGCGTCTCTGTGGGATTCCTAAACACAGTCTGAAGATATGCAGTCATGCACTGATGTATATAGTTGTGTTTGTGGTATAAACTTTAAAGCGTAGGCCAATTTAGTCCCAAGAAGTACTGAAATAGTACACATACAAGTATACTACTGATACATTGATATTAGTATACTTACTACATAAAGTATTCAGGAGATATATTTGAACTTTACTTATGTTTACTTAATAAAATGAACCTTAAGTGTACTTTTTTTGTAAGGACAGTCCACAAGTCAACAATCATGCTTAGCTTATCACTTGTTGCACTCTTGGCAAAATTGTTGTAGGCAGGCCACTCCTAGGGAAGGTTCAGCACTGTTCCAAGTTTTCTCCATTTGTGGATAATGGCTGTCACTGTGCTTTGCTGTCATATGCACTCAGTATGTTCTTTTAATAGTGGATATGCTTTCACAGGTAAAGAGAACAGAAGATGTGGAATTGCAGTGAATGGAGATCAGTCCAGTTGCCGGTACTTTACTATACACAAATGCATTGATGTTTACAGCTACCATGAAACTCACTTGCAGAACAGCTATGATGCAACCGCCACACTGATATAAGGGTGTGATATCCAAGCAACACAGCTTGCGAAGGTTACAATCTACAGATAATGTTAACACTCACCACTACGTGATAAGTGGAAATTCCACCTCCACATTTAACCCATCCATGAAGTGAAACACCACACACACACACACACACACACACACACACACACACACACACACACACACACACACACACACACACACACACACACACACACACACACACACACACACACACACACACACACACACACACACTTGCCCGGAGCGGTGGGTAGCCCTATCCACAGCGCCCGGGGAGCAATTGGGGGTTAGGTGTCTTGCTCAAGGACACCTCAGTCATGGACTGTCGACCCTGGGGATCGAACCGGCGACCTTCCGGTCACAGGGCCAGATCCCTAACCTCCAGCCCACGACTGCCACGTCAACCTGGCGTTTCACTGACTGCCTTTCACATATCAAAACCATCAAAACCAAACACTTTAAGATTATTATCTCACTTCCCTGTTCTGCCTAACATATTTAAACCTTCCATACAAACCACCTCTTCTTTTTGTGAAATGGTGCTTATTTGGTGGGATTAAATAGAGATCAACCAATACCATTTTTATCCCTCCAAGACTTAGACCAATACTAATACCTGACCCTTTAGCATCAGCAGACGCTGAGTACCGATATCACTAACTCTGCCTAACCTAACTCACCTATAAGTCCTGATATTTACACAATTACATTTTTCAAATATTTTATTTTGGTAAAATTTATGTTCAGCATCACAAATGAAACACACTCACCCTTGCTAGATGGAATGGACGCCGGTTCGATCCCCAGAGCCGACAGCACATGACTGAGGTGTCCTTGAGCAAGACACCTAACCCCCAACTGCTCCCCGGGCGGTGCGGATAGGGCTGCCCACCGCTCCGGGCAAGTGTGCAGTGGAGTGCACGATGCTTGTTTGACATCCCATTCCAAACCCATGGGTATTATAATTCGCCCAAAATGCTGCCACCAAGTTAGAAGCATATAAATGTCTAAAATGTTTTTGTATGCTGTAGGATTAACCCATGTGTGGTGTTCAGGTCTGTGTGACCCATTGTCAATGTTTACCACAAGAAAAAACTATGTGATTGGCTCATTGTCTGTAAAGAACATAAAATAAAACAAATTCTCAGTGTCTTCCTTCTGTTCTCCTCCTACACGGCCTACATGTTAGTGTGTGTGTCTGTGTGGGTATGTGTTTGTATATGCATGTATGTGTGTGTGTGTGTGTGTGTGTGTGTGTGTGTGTGTGTGTGTGGACAACATGGACAGGCTGCTGACTGGCTACAGCTGCTAAAGGAGAACCCTACGCTGGCCACTTGTGATATTTTAAACATCTGGTATTATTACATAAATTGTTAAGGCTGTATTGATTTAAAAACAATGCAGTGGGTCCACCAGACCACTGAGTAACACACACACCAACACCACACAAGGGTTAACATTAGCCTTCACTGGAGCGCAAACCCTCAAAATCAGATCAGCACCAGACCATTATCTCTCTTCCACCATGACATTGTGCTTTCAGTAGGTAGCATCCTCCAGGCATCAGACTGCCAGACAGTGAAGAGTAAGTTGTGATGTTTACAGAGGTCATTTTTGCACACTTACAGTTGACTAGGATTAGGTTTCACCTTCCCTCCAAATCTTCACTGTTAACAGTTACATATCGCTGCTGTCGGAACAAAACCTTGTATCTCCAAAATGGCAACTTTACAGGAGAAGCAAAAACATACATTGCTTTCAATGTAAGTCAATGGAACCAGACACAGTCATTTTAGGCCATTTATTTTGGTCCATCCTTCATGAAACTTGCAGAGATATAAAGGCCAACATGCACTTTGAAATTATGTCAAACACTGAAAATGGACAAAAATGGAGATACAAGGTTTTGTTCCAACAACAGCGATATACAACTAGATATTTTCATTTTTATTGAAAACTGCCTGAGATAAAAAGAAGAGAAAGAGAGCCATTGGTACCCCATCTTTACTTAAAAAAAAAAAAAAAAAACCAAGGAATTTTTGTTTATTATTCATAACAAAGACCGCTTTTCCCTCGTCCATTTGGTTAAATGCAATGCAGAGGCCTCAATCTTTTGCGTAAGTTGAAATCTACAGAACATTTTTGCAGTGTGATAAGAATTTCACAAATTTTGACAAAACATAGTCCATCACATCTCATGCGAAAGGGCAGAGCTTTCCACTGAAATGACCAGGATATAACAAGGCCAAGTTGCAAGCAGACAGACAGACTAGAATTCATAGCAAAATGCAACATATCATTGGTTTCAGCAGTTCATTATAGAGTATCGCCCCTCAGCTCACATCTCAGAATGTTCAACATTTGGTGAGGAGCCCCCCAGAAGGAGATGACTGGACCTCTAAAATGCCAGTCTTGTAATGTATGACCCATTCCCCATCCCCCTGGATTCTCCCAGATTCCTGTCAGACTGAGCTGGCGACTCGTGTGAAGATACTGAGGACTGAAAATCGAAGACTAAATAAAATGGAGAAAAAAAAAAACGCAGAGAAGAAAAAAAGCATACGAGATTACGAGACCTGTAGCTAATGTCAGCACTGAAACCTCAGGTCACACCTCAGATAGAGAGAGATGACAAAAAAAACAACCAAGCAAACCACATCAGACAGAGTGACCAACAGAGAGAGCTCGTTACCTTTCTGTGACGGGTCAGCTGAGCATCGTACAGGTTCACAGCATTTAGCCAGCAAAGAATGTAGACATGTTGTCTGCGCTGTCATGCTTTTGCTCTTGTACTTCCCCATGCGTGATCATAGGGGTTCCTTTAGTGATTCTGGGGCACAAAAGATAAGAAATGGGCTTCCAGGACTCCAGGCTTTAAATCAGTTGAGGCTCTATGGCCCTGAGTGGTGCAACCGCCTAAACTGCAAAAAATAACACCTTGGAAAGTGAATCTACTACTCACTATATTTTCACAGGGTTTTGCTTATTTTAAGAGTTTATATGATACAAGCAGAATAAAATACTAAATATAACAGCTGTTTTCAAAATGTATACAAGTTGGGATGGATTGTGTAACATCAGCATATCTAATTTGTATCTTCACTTAGCTCTTGGCTTATAGGGGCCCTAGACGGCTGCCTATCTTTGCCAAGAGCAAACACCACCCACACATGTTTAGAAGTACTGCTAGTACTAAAACAATGGCAACATCCCAGACGGCATGTGGATGAGGACCACTTCTGGCAAACATTGGGCATTGCTAGCAAAGGGTCATAGTCAAGACAGTCCAGGGTCATCGAGCCAACACGGATAGATCGGGGGGCAGACATGACATAAACCAGAATAAACACAGCAAACAGAGAATCAAACAACAAACAGAGACCGAGGCAACACAAGAGGCAATCACAGGGCTTAAACACACAGGGATAACGAGGGTCAGGTGAAAACAATCAGGGGCGGAGTAACCAAACAGGGGCAGGACTAAAACCAAAACAACCGCACATGAAAGACCAAAACATTGTGTGTGTGTGTGTGTGTGTGTGTGTGTGTGTCATGTGCTGTGTTTTATTCTGACTATTGTGACATCATAGATCTTTGTAGTATGACATCATAATCGTCCTTGTTAGTATAGTAGACTGTATCTCCGCCTGTCGACGCAGAAGACTGGGGTTCGATTCCCCGACGAGGAGGCTTCACCCGGCTAGAGGTTAGGGTTAGGTTCCTAACCCCCAGCTGCTCCCCAGGTGCTGCAGAGACTACCCACCGCTCCAGGCAAGTGTGCTAACTGCCCCCTCGTGTGCATGTTCACTAGAGTGTATCCACTGCATGGATGGGTTAAATGCGGAGGTGAAATTTCCCCGTTGTGGGAATAATAAGGGTCTCTTAATCTTAAAAAATGTCCAAATAATGATATCCAGATTTTTTACACGACCACTGCATTTTGAGATTATGGTGGAAATATCCAGTTGGGAATGAAGTGCCATTCATAAGTGTTTAAACTAAGACACGGATTGTGTGCTTACTTGTTGAATTACTGTTGTTTGTCTTACTAAATATTTCTGGAGCATTTTGGAAGAAGTGCAGGTTGTGGTGGTCACTACAGCTGAAAGTGTGGCAGGAATGGGAACGTTACAAACATAGACCTTTCAAGAAAGCGAGGTGCTTCAAAGGACCAATGAACGTGGCTTCATAAT
Organism: Pygocentrus nattereri; assembly: GCF_015220715.1. Lineage (NCBI taxonomy): Eukaryota > Metazoa > Chordata > Actinopteri > Characiformes > Serrasalmidae > Pygocentrus > Pygocentrus nattereri. The sequence goes on along the minus strand of NC_051228.1, from coordinate 35,753,871 downwards.
CACTGCTTGAGAAAGTCCAGCTGTAATTATTGAAATCTGTGGCCATTAACAACTTAAAATCCTAGGCTTGTTATTCTGTAACTACAGGGACTTCATTGCAAACTGGCTGAGCTATTCTTAGATTATAAAAGTGAGCAATAAAACGTCATTTAAGGGGTTAAAAACTCCTATGTAACGGCATTGTTTCTGGGTCTATGGCTGTACCTTGTAAACAAAAAATGTAATTAAAATGAATAAGCTGAAATGAAATGACTTGAATGGCTGAAATGAAATGGTTCGGGCATCTGGTTAGGATGCCTCCTGGACGCCTCCCTCGGGAGGTGTCACAGGCAAGTCCACTCGGGAGAAGACCCCGGGGAAGACCCAGGACACGCTGGCGTGACTATATTGCCCAGCTGGCCTGGGAGCGCCTCGGAATCCCCCCCTGGGGAGTTAGTGGAAGTGGCTGGGGAACGCCACTTCCACTGGGGAATTGCATAGGATGCTGCCCCCCGCGACCCGAACCCCCAAGAAGCGGAAGATAATGGATGGATGGATGGATGGATGGATAGATGGATGGATGGATGGATAGAAATGACTTTATCCATGTAAGTATTTCGTGTGGGCTATAAATAGAATCCTCTGACTTATGCGTTTCTCTTAGCTTCAGGTTCTGATTACTAACATCATTAGAAAAGCTGTTCATATCCTGCTGGATGTTCTGTCCATAAGTTACTCAAACATTGTGAGACTGTGGGAAAATCCTGGCAGTTACCGCGACAAGGTTTTTTTTTTTTTAACACAAAAACCAAACTTTACACACAAGTCAACATAGTCTTATTTTGGTTATTGAGGTTAAGGTTTGGGTTACATTTAACTGCAAAAAACAAAAAAAAAGCTGTAAATGCTCACAAGACATCTGTGGAGAGAATGAGAGAGTGAGCCGAAGAGGGAAGGTGCGTGCATGCATACTCTAGCCCATGTGTATTGTTAGAGAATGTGAGACTGTTTTGTGCCTTGTGGTTCAGTTACTAAAAGAGCAGATACGAGTTTACCCAGAAGGACGTTTCCTGCCCTCACCCCTGTGGTCGGAAATGGAAAATTAAAAAGTGAAAAAAAAGAAAAATCGATTCTCACAGGCTCCTCACTGCGCGTACATCCTGCAAACCCTAACCAACTAGGAATGTGTCATATGAATGTGTACTTTATATTATTAAAGTTCTTTCTATTGACTCTGTTGTGGGAGGCTGTTATATGGGAACGCACGCTGCTAATACAAATATAGGTTCACTCCAAACATCTACAAAGCCCTTTGTTGATTACATTACAGTGAGCCAGAACATATAAATGTCTTTCTATATATATATATATATATATATATATATATATATAAAATTACATTGTTTTTTAACTGAATATCCCACACTGCATGCATTACAGTGTGGGATATTCAATAAGAGTGAACACTTTGAAAGCAGTCAGCCTTCCAGTTGCACTGAGCTAAACTCAGTAGCAGTTTGCTTGAGCCCTGCTACATGTTTACGTATCGTAAACATGTCACAGCCAGATGTCAGACGCTTTCATGAGCCGTCATGTCAGATTTGGTTCAGTTATATAACAGTGTCATGTTACCATTAACAATAATTGTCATGACAGCTTATAATATATAATTTCTGCTAAACAAAAGGTACTTTCCATTTTAAAGTACTGTACAATTTAATGGTAAATTGCTGTTGTTTTTTTTTTTTGTTTTTTTTTTTTAAACTAAGGTTACACGTAAATAACCTGTACATATATTGTATTTGAACACTGCTGTATAATAAAAATATAAAATAAAAAAAAATCACTTTTATTTCACAGACATTTGCATTTATTGACTATTGAATTAATGACTGCTAATGTTATTATTATGATAAATAGCTGAACTAGTGAAACTGTTGAGTTACAGTAAAAGGCAGTATTTCTAAGAAATTAAAGGACAGACACATTTTTGAGACTGCTAGAAAAAAAAACTTTTTTATTTAAGCAGCAGCCACAACGTAGACAGGATTTTGGGGGATTAGTGTTGGGCTAGCTACTGTTAATGTTCAGTCTGCTCATCAGCTGTTGGCATGGTGCATATATTCACTTGCCAACTTATTTAAGTTGGCCTCTCATTCGCTTCTTATTCCACTTTCCCGTTCCACCTTAAACGGTGCAGCAGTTGCATTCAGGCACTTGGTGAAAAAGAAGCCGATTTCAGCTTCGTCTTGTTTTGGCATCAGTGCGCCAAGGTGGCTGAGTATCATGCTCACTTCATGTTGGCACACTGTGGGATTTTTTTATTGTGCTGTATAATTTAAGGACATATAATTCAAGTTATATTCAGTGGTCATTAGAGTTGTGATCATACAGTTCGTACAGATGTATTTATTTACAGTCAGGTGAAAATTACACATGCAGTTCGGTTCAATTTAATGTTAACGCAAATTGTATTTTTGCACGTTACATAATTAATTAAATGTTGCAGCAATAAAAGGTAGAAGTGGTTGGAGAGGGGTTTACCATTAAAGGAGCTGAGAGAGACCAACAACTGACCATTCAAGCAAAAGAAACAGCAGAGGAGGTGGGAGCTGGTGCAAAGGTACAGAGAGAGACCGGACAAAATAATGTAATTAGCATATTTTTTACATTATTAATTGGATGCACCAGCAGTTACGTGTGAGTTTATTATTAATCATCTGGGAATCATAAATTCAATTCATTCTCTTGTAGATAAAAGTATTATAATTTTTATAGCTTAAACTGTTTTTACAGTCTTTAGTAGAGTCACTATGGAATCTAGAGCACCGGCTCTGTAACCATGGGACCGTGTAACGTGGGCCGTGAGCTCGGCCCCTGGTGTTGGTACAGTCTGGCCGTGCCCCTGGTTGTCATAAACACTTGTTGAGGTGAAATGACACCAAAATTAGAAAAATCAGACCTTTATGAAAGTGATGCTTGTTGGAAAAAAATCCTCTTAAAATGTTTTATCGCTGCTGGTTGATCATTCGTCTCATTTGTCCGTTCTTGATCAAATTTGAAAATGCCTGTTGCTATTTATTGTGATTAATTTATTTATTTATTTATTATTTATTGTGCGCACATTTTATGAAGAATAGACCAAAAGAAATGGCCTAAAATGGCTTGGAAAAAATTCTGGTTCCATTGACCTACAATAAAAGTCAAACGAGGTTTTTTTTCTTCTCCTGTAAAGTTATCGTTTTGGAGATTGGTTTTCTTCCAACAACAGCGAAATGCGGGTTTATATCAGTTATGAAAGGCCCACGGTGTAGTCTCACAAATTCTGCTCACAGGAAAGTGGGTATCAACTGTTATTTGCTTATGAAAGTGATGAGATGATCATGACTGCAGATGTAAAAAGTGCCAAAAAAACGCTTTCAGTTTCTTTATTTTTGTGTAAATTCAATGTGCTGAGCGGAGGGAATGAAACTAAGCTGATACAATATCAACAAAACAACACCTTCATAAACGCAGGAGTCCAGGACGGACTTTCTGCAGTAAATGACGGAGGTTAAAAGTTCGAAACCCAGTTGTACTGCGGCTCATTACACTGAGACTCATTGTGTCTTCAGGTGACGTGAACGTTTGCATTAAGTATCCGCCAGATTTCCTGTTTGTAACAGAAAAAGACGCTAGACGGTAAAAATAGAAGCAGATATGGTGCACCTCTTGAAGAACATGCGTAGACACCACTAGGGCTTCTGTAGAAAGGGACGGCTGTAGAGCGGACAACCAACAATGGCAGGTAAAAGCAGGGTTATTTTTTATATATTTCCCCTAAAACTGCTTTTTACTGAGCTTCCTCCGCTTCAAACTGGCTCACTCTTAACTGCTTTTACTGACTGAGCGTTCTCCAGTGTGGAGCAAGCAATGTATTTCTTTCATGTTGCACAGTTTTCTAAACACATTTATCTTGTTTTTTGCTCTAAATTGCTCCAAGAAATGGAATAATTTTGAAAATATGACGCCATTTAACTAAAATGGAAGTCAAAAGTAAGAGTACCGCACGCTCACGTGTAGCGTGGTCAGTGTATGTGGAAGCAAGGATGACTTATTAGAAAATAATACTAAATATATCTTTCCTATTAGCACAACATGTGATATTTTATGTTTAAAAGCAACTTATTTAAAATCATACAAGACACCTTTTATACAGTATTTTAACCTTTAAGCCCATATCTTTCATCATCTCTCACGTTTTGCTTATTTGAAGGAAAAATATTTTTGCTAATCGATATAAAACTGAATTATATGCATTTTATCACTAAAACAAAGCAGTCAATATTAGAAATTTGGCTTTCCTTTTCCCCTTTGTAGGCAATTGCACGGGACCCTACGTAGGTCTGGTACTGACATCCCTGGCACTGCTAACATCTGTATCTTTAAACATACTGCTGTATTGGTTGAGAAGACGAGAGAGACAGAGCAGAGGTACGGTACATGTTGGCCTATATTTATTAATATAGAAACAATGAACAGTCAGTAATCAGAGACGTTTGCGTAAAAGTATTGCAGCCCAAAAAAAAGATTCAGTGTTTGTGTCCAGAAAGTAAACTGGTTGCCTTTGAGTTTATTGTGCATCTAATAGTTAAAAGAATAATAATAAGAGTTTAGTGTTCTGTTAAGTTCAATTGAATTAAGTCAAAGTTTTAAGGTAACCAGATGTCTAACTTTCTGCAGTTAAAACACCGAATCTATTTTTTTAACAGTGTGTACGATGACCACTGTGACATGCACTTTCCCTACTGTATGATTATAGCGGTTACAGTGAGTTTTTGCGAAGCAGGTACCAACAATACAAATACAAATAAAAGTACGTAGAGGAGTTAATAGTTAATGATCAGCATCTATTTCTGTGTTGAATTTGTGTTGAATTAGTGACAAAATAACACAAATCCATTCAAGTAATATGGCCTTTCTTATAGATGTGGAGGAGCCACTGTACCCTGACTCTTTTCCTGTTGACAGGTAGGATCTCTGCAGCTTTTCGTTGTTTTTCAGCTTTACAGCTGGGGCATTGATATGAATGGCTGTATGGATCTGGTGCACATACGACTGAAATACAGCATAATAATTTTGAACCTATACCAGTAAATTTCATATAAAATATATATATATATATATATATATATATATATATATATATATATATATGCTGAATATTTTTCTGAATGCTCTCACAGGTTCCAGGACGAGGAACAGCTCAGTCAAGAGAATCCTATTTATGGGAACATCTGTACAGAAGTAGGAGGTAAATTTAGCTGTCCGATTCAAGCAGCCTCTTTAATTTAGCACTGATCAAATAAAAACTTTCATGCAACTGACAGACTGTAACCTCATACTGCCATTCGTGTTGCACTGTATGACTAGTTAGTGATCCAAAACGCATCTACAAGCTTAGAAAAGTCTACATTGCAAAAGGCATTAAACAAAGAAATTAGCATATTTGTGCTGTCCTAAACAAAAAAAAGAAGAACGTCAATTTTTTGCTTTTTTTTTTTGTTTGGACATCATTTGAACACGGTGGCTGTCCTTTAGATTGTGTGAAATTTTAATGATGAATGGACTGAGAAATTTGGAGAAATGCTCCAAAAAATCACCTGGAACCAAACTTCTTCACATTAACTTACATTACAAGTTTAGAAGATTTTTGCCTTCTCCTATAAATTTACCATTTGGTAAGTTTTTTCGTAGGACAGTGACGATTTATAAAACTACTCCTACCACTTATTGTGCTAAAGGTATATAATTTGTTTATAATATTAGTATTCTTAGCAAACAAATGCTTACAAACAGTTACAGTAAAAGTTTTCTGAAAACTAGTTTTCTCGTTTGCTCAGAACATCTGCACATTACTGTACATCCATTAGACCATAAGCTAGGCTAATCAACTTGCAGCCACTGTTCAGCCCACATTGGCTGTCATTACAGCAAAAGATTTCAAAGAAATCTTCAAAGAAAATTTCAAAGAAAAAATTCAAAACTTCACGTAAATCTTCCAAACGATTCTGCCTTTCACTCCAATTCTTCTGCTGATAATATCATTTGTAATGAAAACTATATGATGAAATCAGGAAAGAGTTGTTTGCTTAAAACATTTGCACAGTGCTGTACGTCCATTAGAATTTTTTCATTACCCTTTTTTTTGGCGCAGGACCTATGAGGACAGTCGATTATGGGGGCTATGAGCCTAGGACAAACCAAAGCGCAAGACAAGACGAACAGGTATTAACTGACTCAACTATCTCAACACTGTAAAACTGTCTGAATTACTGTGAGCAAACACTACGAACGACAATAGTCTCTCAATTAGTGTTTTAGGAGAGCCCTGAAAGTAGACCAGAAGCAGTTAAAGGGACTTTTGTGAATATCTTGGTGCTCAAGCAGATTTATGTTGTAATACTCCATCTAAACCCTCGCACACACACCAAGGGCTTCAAATGATCCAGTGGTCTTCACGATGCTGCCCTACAGTCTTGACCTCTTACGTCTGAGCACTGTTTCGTCTACCTGGCTTGAAATACTTGCGAATTGGAGCAAAGCCCTTTTTGCAGCAATCGTTTTTTGTATTGAAAGCCAAGCAACTATTTTAAGCAGGCCATCCCACGCGTTTTAAAGAAAGCAGCCACATGCGCAGAGATACTTCACATCGATTTCACACCGCTGCTGTGGTATTGAGCTCTTAGACCGCCGTGCAACAAGCAAAGCCCTAGAAACATGCATGAGGCTCATGCCAAAGTATCTGGACTCATCTGAAGAGTTTTATGCTTTATACATTACATTGAAGTATCTTGACGAGTAGAACAATCGAAATGGTCCAGAATGGCTTGGCATCAAATCTTATTGCATTAATGCATATTCAAATATTTAAAAGTTCAGTTTTGCAGAAACAAGTTTTTCTCATGACAGCAATGTGTTAGTGACGTACGTATAGACAGCAGTGGAAATTCCTGCTTTATTTGAGGAAAATAAGCAAATATTTGAATTGGAATATTCAGTATTGCTCATAAAGTGAAAGCATTTGACACCAAAACATCTAAATTAACCGGTGTGGTCCCAAATACAGACTCATACAGTGCTAAATTGTGTAAAGCCAAATATTAGCACTAAAACTAATTTAAAATTAAGATATCAAAAGTAAAATTAAATGTACAGCGAGGCCCAAAGCCTGATGCCACACTGAAAATCTGTGATTTATGTGGCAATAATGTTGTAGCAAATAAAATGAAAAAAAAAAAAATTAAAGTTTTTGATATTTCCAAATTACTACTCAAATTTAAGCACATTTGGGCATTTACCATGACCGTAAGTTAGGCTAATCAACTTGTAGCCATTGTTAAGCCCCAATCGTGGCATTACAGCAAAAGATTTCAAAGAAATCTTCAAAGAAAATTTCAAAGACAAAAATACTAAAATTCATGTAAATCTTAAAAAGATTCTACCTTTCACTCAAATTGTTCTGCTGATAGTATAATTTGTAATGAAAACTATATGATGAAATCAAGAGTTTACAATAGAAGCTTTAGCGACGCCTAGACCACAACGTATGTCCAATGACCAAAAAGTATTTGGACCATTTTTGCACCATAGTACCATTGGTCAACTTGTGAAGTTCTTTAGGTTACTACATAAAATATCTACCATGATATTTGTTTCAGAAAAAAAAAACTTTTAGAACAACGTGAATTGGCTTTTGTGGAGAAGCTTTGAGGAGAGTTCCAACCAGACTACACTAAGACTGCTGTGAAGCGCAGGACTGGAAACGCCAAAGGCTGGAGCTGCTTTTCGCACACTGGTGTCAGTGAACTTTGCTCGTGATGAAATCATGAAGTGATACTCAGAAGTGCACAAAGGCCTTTCAGATGCACAAGCCTGCAAAGAAATGCTAACAACCTGAAATGCACCAGCCGCCTTTTGAAAGAAGAGTTCAACAAAAAGAAAATTCACATTTTATTTCCAAAAACAATGAAATTACATGATTTATTATGGCACAAAATAGTTTTTGGGGCCATTATACGGTCTACGTTAGATACGTGACGTTTCCTGAGGTTTGAGGGTGAATTTACACCTGAACATCTTTTTAATTTTATTGGCGTTAAAAATGTGCAAATAGACTAGTAAACTACAAATATGCACTTTGGTTTCTAGAACACAGAAGATACAGAGAGATATTTCTACTCTATTCTTCTTGTAACAGTTGTGTTCTGCTTAACTCATATCGTAATTAGCTTGAGTGCTTTTTTTCAAAAGCATTGTTAATTGATATTGTTTTAATCCCACCTCCGCATTTAACCCATCCGTGAAGTGAAACACCACATACACACTAGTGAATACACACACACTAGGGGGCAGTGAGCACACTTGCCCAGAGCGGTGGGCAGCCCTATCCACGGCACCTGGGGAGCAGTTGGGGGTTAGGTATCTTGCTCAAGGACACCTCAGTCATGGACTGTCGGCCCTGGGGATCGAACCGGCGACCTTCCGGTCACAGGGCCAGTTCCCTAACCTCCAGCCCACGACTGCCCACGACTGTTGTTTGTACGTGTTACTTCAATGGAATGATCCACTGAAGTGTTCAACCAAGATCAAGATCGAAAACTTTCTCCAACAGCGTTCTTGAGTAAGGCAGTCGATAATTACGTGTGGGGATTATGTGTTTTGATCATTAAGTAGGGAAAACTCCTAAAAATAAAGGTTCCTGCATGGTTTTTAGCTTGAAGTGACAGTTCTACAGTGGTCAAAACAAATTCATCGATGAACTGAAAAAACAACTGCCAGGAGAAATCTGTTACATAATGGTAATTTCCATAAATTACTCTCCTCCCTTTTTAGTTATGGCCAATTAACACCTGCTAGCTAGGACTCACTAGGTCTCCTCCCTACAGACGGCATCACCATCTCCCAATGATGGACCCCTTTGGTGTTTGCCGTGCTCAGGGACATGAATGCTGTCACTGGAGGTTTACTAATTCTAATGACACTGACTGTTAATCGCCAGATATTTCAGCAAATAAGCGTCCACTGTCTGAATGACCAGTCACTTGTTTTATAAGCGTGTGACTTTTTCCAATGAAGGTGCAGGAGTGTTTGAAGAAGCTGCTCGAAAGAAAGAAGGTGTCTGCATTCAATACATACTCAATTATCTTTTAAAAATGAATGAAAAGGGTGTGTGTCAACCAGCATTACTGGTTCTCGCATGCAAATAAATTAGCATAGTTGCATTCTACAGTGATATGAACTTGGTCGGATGCTTTAATAAGAACGATCAAATGTGCAAGAACTCAACTGACTACCAAAAGAGAAATCCTGGCCTTTTTTTTTTACAATGCTTCAATGCTTCAATACGACTACTCAAGTGTTTTCCATCCCTGATTAGCATGGTAGCACTACATTTCGAAAAACCTTTTCCAGGTTGTTGTTGACCTATTTAGCATTTTTAACCTGATTAAAGAATTTGGAAAATAATGTGATAATTTTACAGAGCCAAAAAAATAATAATAATAATAAACGTACAAACGTGCCTTAGTACTAGAAAACAGTAGAAACTTAATAAATATTGCAAAGTTTTGCAATTTAACTTATTTCAGGGTCTTCTGAGGTAAAATAGAACAGTAAGTAAAATTACACACGTAGTTTATGTGTGTGTGTGTGTGTGTGTGTGTGTGTGACATCTGATGCTTTGAACACATGAACTAGCAAGCTTAGACAGTTATAACACTTGGGGCCAATATAGCCATCTATATGTATATATAGTTTACCAAACAGATGCAGTGCTCAGTTTGTGAGCTGAGAGAACTTTTAACATGTAGTTGGTTGAACTCTTGTACTCTAAGTAGAACTCTAGTCGGCTAAGTTAACTCAAAAGACACAAAAAAAAGTTTACTTATAATTTTTAAGTGCAGCTGACATTTTACAGTGCATTCGTGCTTGACGGATTAGCTGTTATTTATAAAACCTAAGAATTAGATGCTTTTACGCTGAACCACTGCAACAGGTGGAGAAAATAGATCAAATTTTTGGGCTTCACAGAATGTTTCTAATCGTCAGGGTCTTCAGAGGCAACATAGAACAGCAAGTAAAATTACACACAAATACTCACTTTACAAATAGTAAAGGACAGTTTTTTTACATTTACATTTTACTGCTGTTATTTCACGGGATAAACCGTCATTTTCTGTATAATTGGAATTTTCTTGTATTCTTGAAAAACTGAAAAATGAGTGTATGAACAAAACCTTTGACATTATGTGGAATTTAAAAAAGGCATCTCTTTTACAAAAAGGTACTTCTGCAAAGAACCATCATCAGCTGAAAGGATCTTCAGAGCACTAAAAGTGGTTCTTCTTTAGCATCGCTCCAAAAAAAACCCTATGGCACCTTCATCTATACGAGTGGTAATGTCTCACCTTTGAATCCTGTCTTTCTCCCAGGACGTGCCAGCTGACGTCTCCTATGCCTCTCTGGATTTAAGTGTGGCTCAGAAGAGGAAGAAGAAGCGAAAGTATCAGCAGAAACAGGCCCAGACTCATCAGGCCCAGACCCATCCTCCACCCATGGCCCAGCAGAACTGCCTGGAGACAGGTGCAGACAGCGAGGTGGCCCTGCCGTCCCGCTCCAGCAGCCTCATGATGTCCCGCAACAGCATCTACCTCAACAGCCATCAAGTAGCACTGGAGACAGAAGAGAGGGAGAGGGAACGAGAGAGGGAACGAAGGAGCAATCGCGAGAGAGAGATGGAGATAAGGAACATGCACGGTGACTTTGAGCACAGCTTTGGCCAATCAGAGCCGAGGCATGAGCAGAACAACTAGAGAGCGAAGTGCATGCAAAAAGTCCTAAAGTGGAAAGTAATCTGCCCCGTATTCAAAAGTCTGAGGTTCAAAGTAAGTTAAATTAAGCAAAACTCATCAGAATGGCCGGTTATGCTGCTCAGCATTTCAACTGGTTGTAGGTTGTGTGAGTGATTACAAACATTCATACGCCACAGCGGGAACAAGCCGGTCAAGTCGCATATTTTGTCAATTTTCTAAGTAAAAATAAGTTCATCCTATACATGGAACACACTTTTCGGCAAATATTTGTCCATAAATTCTATATGTTTAGTTTAATATATTGGAAAAAAAAAGAAACATAAAATATAAAGTGTGCCAACACTTTTGCACAAGCCAGATTTTGTGTTTTCTTTTTTCCCCAATATGGTAAATTCAGCAAATTAACAGTAATTAGTGTGTTCACTGTAGAGGACGTGTGACTCATTTTCACTTAGAAAATCAATAAAATGCGTCTTGCGCCCAAACTATAGTAAGATATAGGCTTACTATATCTGCCTATTCAGCCTACAACAGTTTAGCCCCGCCCACTCACACTGGTGTCATAAGGAGGGTTTCAGCCCAGACTGCTTGTTGAATGTGGTGCAATAGCCAGTCAGAACAGACATTACATCTCCCTGTTGTTGGAAGAAAACCTCGTATCTCTAAAATGGTAACTTTACAGGAGAAGGAAAAAACCTGCTTTACTTTTAATGCGAGTCAATGGAACCAGAATTTTTTCTAAGTGATTTTGGGCTGTTTCTTTTGGTCCATTCATCATTAAATTTACACACAATGTAAAGACCAACAATCATTTTCGAACTACGTCAAAAACTGAAAAACGACAAAAATCGAGATACAAGGTTTTCTTCCAATAGCGGCGATATACTAGTCCTAAAGACACATTAATAAAACAGACTGTTTAATTCTAAGTGATAAAATTGGAAATGGTCATGCAAAAATGAGATATGACTGTTTCTCGTACATGAAGCCATACAAATTTTATAACGTGTTGAATTAAAAAAAAAAACAAACATTATGTTCGGGTGCTTTAAGGAAACCATCTGACATGAGTCTTATGTGATGTTGGCCTGTGGAATACTTTAGTCCTACACTATGGCATTTTCAGCTAATTTTAGTGTGCAGTTTCTATTTATTTGTTTAATATATTGGAAAAACACATATATAAAATGTTTGCACAGTCCACATTTTCTTTTTTTATTTTCTCCAGTATGTTACATTCAGCAAATAAACCATAGTTACGCATTAAAATATGTTCTCTGTAGAGGATGTGTTATCAAAACACGCCCGGGGGGCACCCAAACCTTTGCATACGACTGTATAAATGCCGAGCGAACATAACCGTAAATGGGTTTCTGCGATCCTTTCATGCCTCTGTTGTGATCTCTGCAATAACGCTGGTGCAATAGTGTGCAGTAACAGACACCTGGAGGATATTGTGCAAGGCTAAGGTAGTTGTGTTGTCTGCTGACGTCGAAAGGTGGAAATCACCTCTGAATGCGTCTGGTTTTCATAAACAAAGTGATCTCCACAACAAAAATGCAACTGAAGCTCAGGTAGTTTATCTGGGCAATGGGTGCGTTTTGGCACTCTGTAACATCACAATGAATACCAACAAACAATAATACAGGAAAACGTAACAAGGCTTTCTTGTTGAAAAAAAAGTGGTGCATATATGAGCTGGTTAAACAGCGCTTTGGTCCCAGACTTCACCTTGACGCCCCCAGAAGGTGCAGAGATTTGATCAATTCTATCAGCAGTAATAATACTGGGCAAACACATTGACATACATAAAATCACTACTTACGTATTAACAATTTTGAGTTTATCCGAATATTAGTTTGTCTGAGGCTCACTGCCCAATTAAACAGCTTTTTACTATATTATTCTCCAGGGTATATTTCGGTTAGTCCGTCTGAATTTACGTGACCAAATCACAAGGCAAAGCTTTCAGTAACTGCATGAAACAAATGTACATGTAAAAGCTCCCCTCAGATTACCTGAACATGTGTTTTATGATCTCTATATCACTACATGCTCACAATTTACTGCTGAACGCCAAAAATCTCCGACGCTCTTTGTGTTATTTTCTAAAAGTCATGTTTCCAGAGCAGATCACTGAAGAGACGCCGTCCGTTTATAGTTTAGAACCCAGATTTGGGGGAAAACGGGTCGACGTTCAGTAGAAAAACAAAGTTCAGCTTCTTTTATTATAAGGGTTTAAAATGACGTCACCGTCTATTAGACTGGAGAGAAGAGCTACAGCCTCACACGACGCCCAGCTTCTGAATGGAGCTTATGGAATATGAACGTTATGAGGAACATGACCAAGAGTGTTTTGGACCCACCGGTGGAGTTGAAGAGGATAATGTCCCTATAAAAGAAAATATAAAGGCTTTTATTTGATTTCCAAGCACATTTGTTGCCATTAAAGTCATTCCAAAAAGGAACCTTATATGATACACAAATTATATAACACACACATTATATAACTGATCACGGAGAACAATGAAAGGATGGCTGCAACCCGGCATCATCGTTAAGAGTATGATAACTAAGCGATTTGGCGAGCGTGAAATGTTGATTCGGTGGAAAAATATACACTGAGAAAAACGTGCACTCAGTCGTCTTAATGTAAGTGTATTCGTAGTTTCCACTGGACATCATTTTCAAAATAAATGAGCTGACGCAATAGATAGAAGAGTGGTTGGATAGTGTAGTGGTTAACACCTCTGCCTTCTACGCTGCAGACTGGGGTTCAATCCCCCACCAGGGCAAACACCCTACACTACACCAATAAGGGTCCTTGGGCAAGACTCCTAACACCACTTTGGCCTACCTGTGTAAAATGATCAAACTGTAAGTCGCTCTGGATAAGAGCGTCAGCCAAATGCCATAAATGTAAGAGATGCTCTCGACAGAACCAAGAAAATTTAATCCACTATGTTTTTTTTTCAGTGCAATCAGATCGGAGCGATACTGGGTTAACAAAGAATCTACGAAAGTTTGCAGAAATGCTATAAAACTGTTTCTGAATGTGTTTCCAGTTTGTTCACCTGAGTATTTGTGAGTGCAGAGTCACTTAAGTGTGTGTTTAATGTTTAAGTGTTTAATTTAATTGACATTTTCCATTTAGTTTACAAGTCTTTTACATTTCATGTTAAGTTCTCAAGCCTGTCATTCTATGCATGCTGGGAATGAATGTATGTGTGGATGTATTTCACTTCTATTGCGTTTGTATTTTCTCGAGTTGGCGTTTTAATGAAATGCCACGTTCAACAGTGACTATTTGTATTGTTTCCTTTTATCTAGTTGTCGGGGCTCCGGTACACGAATCATCTCAGTACAGGCCTCATAAGCAGTTATAAGAAATCATTAGCATATAAAAGTGAAAAGATTACTTTAAATGTTTCTAAATGATAAACTGACAGTTTAGAGGATGTATCTCCAGTAAAGTGGACCAAACTGTAAAAGCTTCACACTAACACTGCTGCCCTTGTGAGGAACCTGCACAAGCACCCAGCTTACGTGACAAAACATCAGAGACATTCTAGTCACTCACGTGACATAAAAGGTGCGATAAGAGATCACTATGACATTGTTGCCCTCGCCCTATCAAGATGTGGAACACGCAGATGTATCTCACACTTTTCTCATTGAAAGGAGCTGTAAGAAATGCAATGAGTGCTACGCTACACTGTCAGACATCGAGGTACCATGCAGGTCCATGATTCGTTCATCAAGGCACGAACAATATATGTGTAGTCTACCCACAAAGGCGCAACAGTGGTTTTAAGGTCCAACTGTGCACCTTAAACCAGTTTTTCCAGGGGAAAAGTTGGTATTTGTTCCTTTTCATAACCGAATGTTTTAAAACAGAGCAGTAGAGTAAAAGCCTGGAGGCGAGGCGAGGCAGGGTGTGTGGAGTCAGTACAGCTTAGAAAATATCATTTCAGTGGATTTTGGTTCAGTTATGTTCCCTGACTAAAGGCACTGAGTTGGACCCCTGAGGGGCCCACCCCAGTGACAAAAAGGGTACTGCCCCAGTGACAGTGTCGTACCTTTTTTGGAGTGTAGAAACAAAACGAAGGAAGGATGATGGTTCAGATCTTTGGGTTGCATTTCAGGTAGCTACAAAAAATTTAACAGCGATGTGCAAAACATCAAAAATGTCTGCATAATTCAGAGGCTACATAATCCATTCAGAGCGGTTTGATGCGAAACACTTCACCTGAAGAGAAACTTAGACTCAGATTTCTTTACAGCAGAGAGGAACATGTCTATTACGTGACTATAGCCATTTTATTGGCTGCCCAAGACCACCTGTGAACCTGCAGGTGTCTTCTGAGTTTTTATATGTAATGTTGATGATGGTAAAATAGCGAAAAATCTGAAATAGTACGTTTTCTTAGGGGACTGTTTCGTCTTAGAATACCATCCACCATTACTGTAGTGAAAGGATTAAAATAAACTGATTAAAATACAGTAAATAAATAAAATGTTCAATTGCTTGTTAACACAAATAGCTGATCAGCCAATCACACGGCCGCAACTCAGTGCATTTAGGCATGTAGAGGTGGTCGAGACGACTTGCTGAAGTGCAGACCGAGCATCAGAACGGGGAAGAAAGGGGATTTAAGGGTCTTTGAACGTGGCGTGGTTGTTGGTGCCAGACGGGCTGGTCTGAGTATTTCAGAAACTGCTGATCTTCTGGGATTTTCACACACAACCATCTCCAGGGTTTACAGAGAACGGTCCGAAAAAGAGGAAACATCCAGTGAGCGGTCAGTTGTGTGGACGAAAATGCCTTGTTGATGTGAGAGGTCAGAGGAGAATGGGCAGACTGGTTCCAGATGATAGAAAGGCAGCAGGAACTCAAATAACCAACCAGAATCTCTGAGGAACGTTTCCAACACCTTGTTGAAAGTCTGCCATGAAGAATTAAGGCAGTTCTGAAGGAAAAAGGGGGTCCAACCTTTTACTAGCAAGGTGTACCTAATAAAGTGGCCGGTGAGTGTACATTTTAAGCCAACATTTTATACCACAAAAACTTTATAAAGCAGTGTCTCAGATATGTCAAGACGTCTGGCAGTGTGTTTAAAACCATTTCATGTAAGACCTTTCTGTGGGGGAGCTCTTAGAGGTGGACGTCTGGTTTCTATCACCACCACTGCTGGGTTAACTGGAACAAAGCCTTGAACACCAACCACTCTGAACGACTTCTCTTTAACTATGCAGAAATTTTGAAAAAGCCAGCAGAGTTTCCGGTAACACTTTACTGCAGGGTGTTGTTACATGACACCTACATAAGCTTGTCATATGACATAACCCTACATAGCTGTTTATAAATGCTTATGACAACAGGTGTCGTCTGTCATAAAGGCTACTTTAGCTGACTTTGATCAAAATTGGCAAATGTGACCTTTATAGAGAATGATGCTTATTGGAACAAGCATTTATAAACAGTTATGTAGGCTTATGTCAGTTGTCATGACAGGCTTATGCAGGTGTCATGTTGGCTTATGAACAGCACCCTACAGTAAAGTGTTACCGAGTTTTATTTTTGTTGGGTAATGAATATAGCAAGCTTAACCCAAACAAAACTTCGCTTTAAACATACAACCAGAATGCCAGCCAGTTCACCCACTGCATCCTAACAACAACAACACAGAGAGATCAGATCGCTCCTGTTTTAAAAGAGCTGCACCGTCTGCCTGCGTCACTCAGGGTGGACTTTAAAGCTCTGCTACTAGTCTTTAAAGCTCAAAACAACCCTAAAGCACCGCTTACATCACAGCATCTGTCTGTTTATGTTCCGGCATGTGATCTGAGATCTGTAGATAGTGGCCTTCTACAGACACCCTCAGTAAAACACAGAGAACATGGAGAGGCTCTTTCAGCTCTTCTGCTTCTGAACTGTGGGACTCAGTCAAGCTCAGCGCTCACTTTTAGGAGGCATCTAAAAACGTCTCTTTAAGTTCGTTTTTAATTAAAACTCTTGATATTTTTTATTTTCTTCTGATTCTAAATAAATACTATCAAATACTTTCATCACCTGTCTGTAAAGCACTTTGAGCTGCCACAAGCATGAAAAGTGCTATATAAATAAAATTATTATTATTATTATTATTATTATTATTATTATTATCACCTCCTTACAGCTTCAGAAGCATTTTTGCTTTAACATCTCAAATCATTTTGAGCTGCTACCTTTATGAAAACTGCTATTATTATTATAATTATTATTACTACTATTATTATTAACTATATTTCTCTGTCTTACAACAGTTTCAATCACATATCCAGTACATTATTTCTTCTTATATTTGAACAGGAACTGCGTTTAATCTCCTGCTGCATTGCTACTTTTTTATTGATTTGGCATTAATGCCTGTAGAACCGTTCTGCTAATATAATCATTAAAAAAACACTTTATGATAAAAAAGGGCCATAAAATAATAAAAAAAATCTCATTTTCTACAGAAAACGAAACTCGGTGACGTATGGATGACGCTGCGACGCACCTGGTCACGTGGTACCATCATGGCCGTGCTCTTGTGAAAGTCATGCTCCGGGTTGGCAGCATCGTCGTTTAGCCACTCGTGAAGAAAAGTGTGTGAAACAGGCGAATATTCGGTGCTGCCCGCCTTCAGCCGTGTGCGTGTGGTCATGGATCCTGACGGACAGCTGCGCAATGTGAGTGTGAGGTCTGCAGCTCCGCGTCTCCGCGCGGTTTCCCCGCTGTTGTCGTTTTTCTAACGTGGTGTTTTTCTACATTTGTGCTTTCCAGCTTCGCGACTTTCTTCTGGTTTATAACCGAATGACTGAGATCTGTTTCCAGCGCTGCACGACTAATTTCAACTACAGAAGCCTTACAATGGATGAAGTAAGTCAGTCACCACCACACTGGACTACTGCTGTACTAAATTACTCAGTACCAGAGCTGGACTGAGTACACAGTGAAAGTAGAGTTAAAGTCGAGACCCCCAAGGTAAAATATTCCTCCAGTAAAAGTAGAAGTTCCTCCCTTTAGACCTCCACTTGGGTAAAAGTACTAAAGTATTTACCTTCAAATGTACTTAAGTATAAAGTAAAAGTACTAAAAGAGTAATTCTGGCTCTGATGTCCTGTTATCATTTTTATAACCAGACTGGCTTCATGAACTCATTTCAGGTGAAAGTCCTCCAGCGTCTCTCTTGGTAAACCAGTCTTTTAATAGAACGTCATTAATTAGTGACGCTGACGTCTATTAAAATGATCAGAAGCACAAAACACTGAAGGTAAACAGTTTCCATCAGGGAGAACCGAGTGGCTCTGAAATCACTTTTTACACACAAGCAAAGTTTCAGTTTCAGATTTATTTACAACTTAGTTCCAAGTTTAAGTTGAATAAAAACTGGCTTTAAACTCAGGATCACAGATGAGCTCCTTTACTATGTTGATCTGTAGGCGTCTGTTCATAAACATAAACCAGCCCAAACTAATTTACTATAAAATGAAATGGTGTTTGTAGAAATTCAGAAAAAAGCCGCGTCAGTCTCGACTGCATATGTGGACATATTTCTATATTGAGCTCTATTTACACAAAGTTAGGTTAGTTCATCATTTATGTTGAACAGACTCTCCCAAAGTTTTACGCTGCTGCGCTGACGTTGAACCGCGTGCTGCACTGGGTCGGTATGACCAACAGGTCAAAACCAGCTCTAAACAAAGTGACCGCTGGGCCCTGATTGGTGCTCTGGCTTTGCGCTTCTTTCGTTTTGACATGTTACGTTTTTATACACACAGAAACCAAAAGGAACGACAGATTTCTCAAAATGTAGGAGGAAAAAGTCGGATATTAGACTCTGAAATGTAGTGGAGTGAAAGGAAAAAGTCGCCCAGAAATGGAAATACTTAAGTAGTTTTTTCGTGTAGCTGTACTTAAGTACAGTAACGAATTACATTTACTTAGTTACTGTCCACCACTGCTTAGTACTGTCATTCATTACTGAGTTATTTGGGTTTAGTCCTGAAGATTAAGCCTTTATTTCTACAAGGGGTTTATTCGGAACAGCCACCTAACTTGTGCATTTCTCTGAGACCCCTATCTGTAGCTGTGTGTTGCAGCTCCACTACACAGGCAGGAGTGCATGTACAGACTGTGGCCTGACTGTTGTATCTGTTGTCAGGAGCAAATTGCCCTAAAATATCCAGGCCAGAGTGGCTCTGTGGTCAAAAACTGGCTATTGAAGCGACATAGGATGAATAACACCAATCGTGCATCGACAGATGAGCTGTACAGTTAAAGTAAAGCTGTAATAAAGTGGCTGGTGAGGGTGTAAGTATGCAGGGTAAACCTGCTCTTCACCTCTTAATCACTGTTTCATTTTTCTTCAGCAGCTTCCTTTAGTAACCCCTTAAAATCCTTGGTTTACACCGATCGGGCATAACATGATGACCACCTCATGTTTCTATGCTCATTGTCCATTTTATCACCTTCATTTACCATACAGGATCACCTACAGTTACAGACTGTAGTCCATCTGTTTCTCTGCATACTTTAACCCCCTTTCATCCTGTACTCCAGTGGTCAGGACCATTTACTAGTTGTCTTGATTTTCTACCCCATAGGAGCACTGTGCTGACAGCTGTGCTGGTAAATTAATCCGCTCTAACCATCGTCTCATGGGGACGTATGTGAAGTTGATGCCGGCGATGGTGCAGCGGCGAATGGAGGAGTTGGAGAGCAAGGCTGCAGAAACGGCAAAGGCAGTGGAGTTAGCAGCCCCAGTGCAGCCACTGGCTGAAGGTTTAGGAACACCAGAGACATCAACCATGGTGTCTTCATCTACAGCCGAACATGTGGGGACCACAGAAGCACTTGCTGGATCAGCATCATTTACACCATCAACTTCTGAGCCTACACTAAGCAGTCTGTCACCAGCTCCAGCACCGGAAGTGCCACTTATGTCAGAATCTGCCGTTCAAGCCGCAGATGCAGCCGTTCCATCTGTAACATCGCAGGCTACAAACGTGTCATTGATTTCACCACTTGTTACAGAACATGCTCAAAACACTGCAGCTGAGCTTCCAGCAGTCCTACCATCCACTCAGGGATCTTCTATAAATTCCAGCTTACCTGCACAAGATTCACTCTCAA
This sequence comes from Pygocentrus nattereri, assembly GCF_015220715.1. NCBI lineage: Eukaryota > Metazoa > Chordata > Actinopteri > Characiformes > Serrasalmidae > Pygocentrus > Pygocentrus nattereri. Next base: position 35,733,879 of record NC_051228.1, on the reverse strand, counting down.
GTGTAGTGGCAGCCATCCCGATAGAAAAGTTAGCTCTAAAGCAGGTTAGTGTAGACCGCAGCAGCACTTCACCAGTCCCAGGACTTCAGTCTACTGTTGGGACAAAACAAGACAAGACAACTTGATGTCACTTGCTTAAAGGGGAATTTCTGCATAGTTCAGTTGTTGAGACGTCGTGAGTGTTTTCATGTGAAATGGTGCACTAGAGAACATTAATGACTGATTTCTTGACAGTAGTGGTGATGGGAACCAGGAGTCATAAAGTCTGTTACACAATACAACCATTTTATTCACTATCTGGAAAAAACAGTCTACCTACTCACGTATTCTGAGTTTGTATATATAATGTTAATAATGGGGAATAATTAGTGGTAAATCTGACTCTTTTTGGAGGGGAGGGGGGGGATATTTTGCCTTACAGCGCTCAGCATGTACCTCTTTGCCATAAATGGATTTTAATATGTTTTAGACGAAAACCTTAAAACAAAACTACAATAAAACAACGTGTCTGACATCAGCCAGAGCCTTCAAAACCATTCAATGCTACGTACTCTGGTTCCGATCACCGCCAATGTGATAAATTCTCTTTCTCTAAAGTGGAGCATTTCACATTAAACCACTCTAAATTTACATCCTAAGATTTCAGATAAATTTTGAAAAAGAATTGGAATTTCCCCTTTTATGTTCAGAAAGACTGAAAGGTATGATAACTTGAACTTGCTTCAGCATCGTGGGCTGATGGGCAAACCGTTAATGACCGATCTCATGTAATGAGTGCGGAGGCAGTGGCAGATAAACCCTTTTCTATGACTGTGGTTCAAGCCTCCTGTTCTGATAATGGGACTGTTGGTGTAACTGAAAGGACAAGCTGAAAGACGCACAGTCCACATGAACGACTTCATGCACAAGAACCTTCCAGCAGGTAGCTTTCACAGAAGGAGCTTTATCGTTAGTGTCATGAAACGGAAGGTAACGGCGTTTCCTCGGCCCTGTAATTCCTACAATGGTGTTTAAATTTCTAAAGCCTGAACTTCAACAAAAATAAAGCAGATGAAAATGAAAACTGAAATGGCTTTCTTCGTGTATCACACCACAACATGCGTCAGGCTCCAGGCCTCGTGGGCCAAAACACTGCAGACTTCAGCACACGGCCTCATTCAACCCACCTGATTCAGCTCAGCAGCTGATTAGCAAGGCCTTCATGAACTGAATTCAGATTGTTAGATGAAAGTAAACGCTAATCTCTGCAGCACTTTGGCCCGGAAGATCGCCAGTTTGACCTGCCTGCACTACACTCTTTAAAAACGATGGTTCTTCACTAAAGAAAATGGTTCTATATAGGACCATGAACACTCAAAAGAACGCTTCACATTATTAAAGGGTTTTTTGCATCATGAAAGCGTTGCAGATGGCTCTATATAGAACCCTTTTTGAAAAAGGTTCCACTATTGTTACAAGAACCCCATAGATCCCTTTTTGCTAAGGATGTATGGTTCTATATAGAACCTTCTTGAAAAGGGTTCTGCTGTTGTAACAATAGCAGAACCCTATTTTGGTTTATATCGAACCATCTACAGCACATTCTCCATCAGTCTGAAGAACGCTTTCACAAAGGGTTCTTTGCATGTTCATGGTTCTTTGTAGACCCGTTTTCTTCACTAAAGAACGCTTGAATTTTTTTTATAAGTGTAGAATAATTATCTAGTCTCAGGACAACTTGTCAGACGTTGTTATTAATTACAGGCCTTGTTGCTTTAGCCTTTTCCCTCGATTATGAGCCTGGTTGAACATCTGAAGAACCTGTTCAGGATGCAAAAAACCCTTTAAAAGTGTGAAGCGTTCTTCGAGTGTTCATGGTTCTACATAGAGCCATTTCCTTTACTTTTAGCTTAACTCTCATCTAACAATGCATTCAGTTCACGAAGGCCGTGCCCTTTTTTTTTTGTTTATGTATTCAATGTCACAATTTCTAACCACAGTGAGGAGAATGGGATTACAGTTGCACAGGCAGTTTACTGTGTGGTTAAGAGAAACCACAGCTATTCAGTTTCATGGCTGCAGACAGGGAGGGTGAATCGCTACTACAACAATCAGAGGCGTGTAGAGTAGCCATTTATAAAGTGTAGAAGTTGTAGGACTAAATCTACGTGGATTTTCATTACAGAGAAGCCTAGCATTTATTTCTGCAGGGTTACGAATACAGTAACATAAATAAAGACATTTCCACACAACAAACCCTTATAAATCACGGGTAAAGGCTGTGGTCATAAATACAGGGTGATTCAAAAAGATTCGTCTGATTTCAAAGCGCCATATTTTTACAACTGTGAGGCGTCTAGGAACCAATCACAATCCAGTTGTAAGAGGGGGTCTTAGAGTTTTTGACTGGCTCCCTTCAGTCTGAGAGGAGCTGAGACCCCTGAGCAGAAAGCGTTCTGCGGTCTCCACGTCAATCAGAGTGAATCCCTCATAACTGTGCAGTGGGATTTGTGGGCAGTGAAGCTCCAGCAGCTCAGAGCGTTCGGCGCTGGTTCCACAGCACTGGATGATCTCCGAAATCCCACTGAAAGAGCCGTGAGTCCAGCGACGCCCGACAGGCTCAATCCAGTCTGGAATGAGTTTGACTGTGGTGTTGATGTCGTCCGTACAGCTGGAGGAGGTTCAGACTGAGACCTTGTACAATTACATAATAAACTTTACGCTCATTTAAACCATTTACAGTTCACTGCACTGATCTGTAATGATTTACAAGTGAAATAAATCATTTAGAATTCACATTCATCTTTTTGAATCACCCTGTAGAAGTATTATTAGAGCTGGACATTATGACATTATGTATCGCTATTCTGATCAATTGTCACAATATGCTTTTCTGAATATGTTGTGGATATCGTCGATACCTTTCACTTTTCAACTGCATGTCTGATCACAAAAAGAGTATAATTAGTCCTGTTTAACTGGATTTAGTGTGTACATAATGCACTTTATGTTCCAGCTTCCCAGATGTCCAAAAAAAAAAAAAAAAGATTTACTGTTGCATATCATCTTTTTCTTTCGGCTGCTCCCTTTAGGGGTCGCCACAGCGGATCATCTGCCTCCATCTTGCCCTAACCAGTGCCTCCTCTACTTTCACACCAACCATCTCTACTGTTACATATCATATATTGTGATATTAAATTCCTGCCAGATTGCCCGGCTCTAACAAATATGCCTTTTTCCCCTGGCAGAGTTCATGTAATGTGTTAATGTAAAGCGCATTTAAGGTACACAATTGAACCCCCAGGGGCCTTTGAGGGCTCATTGTTTTCGAGGGCCAAAAACAAAAACCTCTCCTTTCATCAAACAGTGAACCTTTCCAAAAACCAACTTGACTAGAGGTATATAAAAGTAGCCGGTTAAAGAAGTACTTAGTAAAGGTACTGAGTAACTTATATAACTGGAGTGGAACTTCTTACCACATCCAGCGTCTATTAAAACAGTCACGAAGCGTATGTGGTCATCGACGTAACGTAATGAAATTAAACACAAAAAGGGAATTAGTAACTAAATGTAAATGGCTAAAACATAACTGAATGAAAACATAGATGCTGTACCTCAGTAGAAAATAAAATAAATAATATTCAGGATATTACAAATCACTTGTAATTTTACTGAAGTACATGAAACTCTGTAAAGGGAGCTAGTTTACTGTCCTAATCTCCCAACTCTGAAAACCATGTTGATATATACATACATATACACATATATGTGCGGGTGCATATTTACATATATATATATATATATATATATATATATAAAGGTGGATGACTTCAAATATCTTGGGTCAACCATCCAGAGCAGTGCAAAAAAGAGGTGAAGAAGAGGGTGCAGGCAGGATGGAGTGGGTGGAGACGGATGTCAGGGCTGATGTGTGACAGAAGGATAGCAGCAAGAGTGAAAGGGAAGGTTTACAAGACAGTAGTGGTCCTGCTATGATGGATGGTTTGGAGACTGTGGCTCTGTCTAAAAGACAGGAGGCTGAGCTGGAGGTGGTGGAGATGAAGATGCTGAGATTTTCGTTGGGAGTGACGAGGCTGGACAAGATTAGAAATGAGCAGATCAGAGGGACGGTGAAGGTGGTGCAGTTTGGAGATAAAGCCAGAGAGGCCAGGTTGAGATGGTTTGGACCTGTGTTGAGGAGGAATAGTGGATATATTGGTCAAAGAATGTTGGAGATGGAGCTGCCGGGCAGAAGGAGAAGAGGTAGACCTCAGAGAAGGTTTATGGATGTAGTGAAGGTGGACATGGAGATGGTTGGTGTAAAAGTAGAGGAGGCAGTGGATAGGGCAGGATGGAGGCAGATGATCCGCTGTGGCGACCCCTAAAGGGAGCAGCCGAAAGAAGAAGAAGAAGATGATATATATATATATATAAATATATATATATATATATATATATATATATATATACATGAACATACACTATGCAGAAAAATAGAAATAAATCTAGACATAAGTTAAAGTACAAGAGAAATAAAATAAAAGTATATCTATATAGTATATATAATGTCGTGAAAGAGCTAATAGTAAAGGGGAATTCACTGAATCATGTCTGCATAATTCAGCGAATAAGATGTAAACAAAGTCATATACAGTGTTTAAAGGTGAAATGGTACGTTATAGAGAAACTTGGGTTACTCAGTTCTTCTTTTCAATGGAAGTGATAGGAACCAGGGGGTCGCAATGTCTACAATGCAAATACAGCCTTTTAATTTACTGTCCCAACCACCAGCGAACCTAGACGTCTTCGGAGTTTCATATATAATGGTAATGATGATCAAATAGTAGTGAACATGGAAGAATATGTTTTATTTCAGAGGGACTATTTTGCTTTATAATCCCCTTCATGTACCCCTCCACCACAAATGTCTTTTAAAAGATGCATTTCAGGCCAAAACCTTACCTCAAAAATGATGGAAAACACGTTCACATGTACTCATTAATCCGATAATTGGAGAAAATGTTAGTAATCCGATCAACATGTTTACATGCACTTGAGTAATCAGATAACTGGGAAACTCCCGGTCCACATGAGTCAGACAGTCATCGGATTTCTGCTGTGCAACCAGGGAATAAACTCGCAGGAGAAGACGTGACGTAAACATAACGTAAAACTCAAACGTCATTTGGTTTCAGAGCCGCGCCAACAGTGTTTTTGCTGTGTCTCGTCACAACCACTGTCTGATCTCACGCATGCACAGACTGAGAAATCCGATAGAAATCGCAGTACGAGTTTACATGCACTGAGAAATCTGATTACCGAGCTGAAATCCGGCTCTCTTTTATTGGATTTCTTAATCGGGTTTCTTGATGGTGTTTACATGACCGTTTGAATAATCAGATAACTGCAGAAATCCGATTATGATTGATTACTGAGTGCATGTAAACACATGCAATGGCTTCAAAGATTTTTGCCAATCGGATCGAATACATTCCGTCTACAGGTTCAGGTTGAGGTGTTTAGATGCTCACTCTATTCAACAATCTGACGGAAAACCTTCGTTTACATGCGCGCTACGAGTAATCCGATCGACAGTGACGCGGAATGGTAAGCGTTACCATGACAGCGAACATCCTGTGAGGTCCAGTCAGAGTGAGATGAGCAGCAGTGAGCAGTGCTTGTGTCTTCAATTACTTTAAAACGACGTCAGACTCAGAAAACCTTCCTTCACACGTCCTTATCAAAGAAGGCCGAGAGGAAGACGTCGTGTTCTGAGACACATAAGCTGGGCGTCCGTCCCCCCGCCGTCTTTTAAAGATCTTGAACGTCATAAACCTCTCGCTATGGCGCGGCGCACGTGCGCAGAACGTACTTACACGTTCCGATAGGGAATGTAATCGGATTCAGGGCGTTTACACGGCTATTATTCTTCTGTTTAACGGATTATGTTACAGGACTACCCACCTCGTTCAGATATAAACCTTATTCAGAAAGGCCTCAGTCGGACTAGCCTATTCCGATTGAAGTGCATACATGGACCTATTCTCTTACGATTGAGCTGTTAATCGGGTTATTCGGGTGGCTAGTGTCCCATGCTTCAGGCAGGGTATTCATAGCCATTTCATGTAATAACTTTCTGAGTGGGGGGCTTTAAAAGACAAATGTTTTCACCCATTTGGTTCCTATCACTACCACTGTGAACAGACTAACGTCACGCTTCTCCTGAACGGAGCATTTCACAGCAAACCGCTGTTCGCTGACACACATGCTGAATATCTGAATCTGTGGAAATGCCTTTTGACTCTTAAATACTTGTTTCTCCAGGGCAGTGTGTGAAATACATGACCAGAGGGCAGGGTTTTAAGCCGGCTCCCAACAGAGGGCGACGGAGCTTCGGTTTCTGAATGGAACTCCTCTCTCCCTGCACAGGGAGGTGGACCCACAACCTCCTCCGACTAGGGTGTGGACGTTAGTGTCCGACAGACTGCCCTTACCATCCCCGTCTCTCCACTCCAGCCAGAGTCGCCACTTCACCAGGTAATCCCGCACTTTCTGTTTTCTGTTCGTCTCACAAGCGCCGCTCGCAGCTTTGTTCGCGTGTGCTAAGCTAACGTACTCGGCTACGGCTGCTTATCAACGGCGCCAGCTCGAGGGCTAACAAGCTAGCGTTGTATGCTAACAGGTTAGCTCAGGGGGAAAACGCCGAAGCGCCGTTGTTTAAACACCAAATAAAAGTGTTTTTTTCATTGAAAACGATGCGCTAGCTACTCCACGGCTGGCTGAAATACCCTGTGGCAATCGGTGAAGTTTAAATTTGGGCATAGGAGCCTTGGTAGCGGTGTGTGTGGCTCTTCTTGGCCACTAACCTTCGCGGCTATCTGGCTGCTGAAAACGTCAGCAGTGCGGAGTGAGCCCATAACTTACCTGGCTGTCTGGACAAAGTCAGACAGATGCTGCTATAACAGTTCAGAAAGCTGTGTCTGAACCACCACCTACTTTTTATACGACCTTATTACAATGTCTAGAGTTTTTCTCGCGGTTTTGGTGCCGCTAGGTTGTGTTCTTCTTAGAGAACTGTAGCTTTATAAGCAGGGCTGGGCAAAATGCTTTGAAAAGGTATCTGGACTTGGCTGAGTGCTGAGTACACTATCCTGAATACACTCCTTGCTAGTAAATGGTTGGACCCCCTTTGGCCTTCAGAACTGCCTTAAATCTTTGAGGCAGACTTTCGACAAGGTGTTGGAAACGTTCCTCAGAGATTTTGGTTGGTTATTTGAGTTCCTGCTGCCTTTCTATCATCTGGAACCAGTCTGGCCGTTCTCCACTGACCTCTGGCCGTTTTCGTCCACACAACTGCCGCTCGCTGGACCATTCTCTGTAAACCTAAGAGTAGAGTTTACAACCATTTGTCACTGTGGAATTAGACCTCTGCGTTTAACCCATGCAAACAGTGACACACCCACATACATGCAAACTAGTGACCACACACACACTAGTGACCACACTTGCCCGGAGCAGTGGGCAGCCCTATCCACGGCACCCGGGGAGCAATTGGGGGTTAGGTGCCTTGCTCAAGGGCACTTCAGTCATGGACTGTCAGCCAAGGGGATCAAACCGGCAACCTTCTGGTCTCAGGGCTGCTTCCCTAACCTCCAGCCCACTGCTTCCCCAACCTCCAGACTGCCCCCTGGTTGTGTGTGAAAATCCCAGTAGATCAGCAGCTTCTGAAATACTCAGACCAGCCTGTCTGGCACCAACAACCATGCCACGTTCAAAGCCACTTAAACCCCCTTTCTTCCCCATTCTGATGCTTCAGCAAGTTGTCTTGACCACCTCTACATGCCTAAGTGCACTGAGTTGCAGCCATGTGATTGGCTGATTAGCTATTTCTGTTTACAAGCAATTGAACAGGTGTACCTAATAAAGTGGCTGGTGAGTGTATTTAATAATGTATTCCATATTCAGAATACAGTTACAGTACATCTCGGAAAGGCCAAGGAGAGAAATTCATACAGTTCCTTGCTGTTACTAGTTGGCAGTTTTTTTTTCGTGTAATTATTCTTATACTGAGATTAATAACTGATCACATTGATTTATCAGTCTACTCAGGCTTTAGCAGAGCTCAGTAACACTGAGATTAATAACCGATCACATTGATTTATCAGTCTACTCAGGCTTTAGCAGAGCTCAGTAACACTGAGATTAATAACTGATCACATTGATTTATCAGTCTACTCAGGCTTTAGCAGAGCTCAGTAACGCTGAGATTAATAACCGATCACATTGATTTATCAGTCTACTCAGGCTTTAGCAGAGCTCAGTAACGCTGAGATTAATAACCTATCACATTGATTTATCAGTCTACTCAGGCTTTAGCAGAGCTCAGTAACGCTGAGATTAATAACAGATCACATTGATTTATCAGTCTACTCAGGCTTTAGCAGAGCTCAGTAACGCTGAGATTAATAACCGATCACATTGATTTATCAGTCTACTCAGGCTTTAGCAGAGCTCAGTAACACTGAGATTAATAACTGATCATCACATTGATTTATCAGTCTACTCAGGCTTTAGCAGAGCTCAGTAACACTGAGATTAATAACCGATCACATTGATTTATCAGTCTACTCAGGCTTTAGCAGAGCTCAGTAACGCTGAGATTAATAACCTATCACATTGATTTATCTGTCTACTCAGACTTTAGCAGAGCTCAGTAACGCTGAGATTAATAACTGATCACATTGATTTATCAGTCTACTCAGGCTTTAGCAGAGCTCAGTAACGCTGAGATTAATAACCGATCACATTGATTTATCAGTCTACTCAGGCTTTAGCAGAGCTCAGTAACGCTGAGATTAATAACCGATCACATTGATTTATCAGTCTACTCAGGCTTTAGCAGAGCTCAGTAACGCTGAGATTAATAACCGATCACATTGATTTATCAGTCTACTCAGGCTTTAGCAGAGCTCAGTAACGCTGAGATTAATAAACGATCACATTGATTTATCAGTCTACTCAGGCTTTAGCAGAGCTCAGTAACACTGAGATTAATAACCGATCACATTGATTTATCAGTCTACTCAGGCTTTAGCAGAGCTCAGTAACGCTGAGATTAATAACCGATCACATTGATTTATCAGTTTACTCAGGCTTTAGCAGAGCTCAGTATCCCTGAGATTAATAACTGATCACATTGATTTATCAGTCTACTCAGGCTTTAGCAGAGCTCAGTAACGCTGAGAAATGTAAAAATTAACTGAATTCTGAACGATGTCTTTACAAAGTGTAGCTTGGACTATGTCCTTAATTTCTGTGTTCTGAATATGAATTCCCACTACCTGTATTTTGTTACATCCCAGAACTGTGTATAAACACTAAAGTACCTTTAAGATGGTGTATTTGTATGAAGGAATGTTTACGAGAACTGCCAGGTTTTTGCACAATCCTTGGCGCACAGGTAGGAGTGATGCCAGGACAAGTGAGGTTGCCAAGTAAAGCAGAGCTGTGGACTTTTTAAGGAATGAGTATGTGTGGCAAGGAGTGTGTAATTACTGTGGGATCGGGGGTTCATTAGTGAGGAAGCTTCTGAAACGTAGCCTCTGTCGTCGACTTTGTCTGACAAATGACCTTTTTCCTCTCCGGGTTGTAGTTTAACTTCAAATGAGCAGTTTGGGCGTTTAACAGTCTTTATGTTCGTCTCCTGCATTTAAAGTGGAAGTTGAGATGTGAGCAGTCCTGCTGAGCGGTTTGATCTTGGCAACCAGGGATTACCTTTTTGTTTACTATCCAGAATAGCCAATGAAGTCAAACGTGTCGTTTGAGTTTTTATATGTCGCTGCTGTCGGAGGAAAACCTTGTAAATGGTAACTTTACAGGAAAAGCCAAAAACCTACTTTACTTTCAATGTAAGTCAATGGAACCAGACGTTTTCCATGTCATTTTGGGCTGTTCCTTTTGCTCCATTCATCATGAAATTTACACACAATATAAAAGACTACAGGCATTTTCTCATTATGTCCAAAATGGAGATACAAGGTTTTCTTCCAACAGCAGCAATGTAGTGTTGATAGTAGTAAAATAGTGGCAAATCTGAAAAATATCTCTTCTTTAGGATCTGTTTTGCCTTTTAATGCACTGCATGTTCCCCTTCACCACGAACATGCGTAAAAAAACGGGAAAAAAATGGGAAAAAAAACCTTGTATCTCCATTTTTGTCGTTTTACAGTTTTTTCCATAATTTGAAAATACCTGTTGCCCTTTAAGTTGTGTGTAAATTTCATTAAGAAAGTATCTAAAGAAACGGCCCAAAATGACTTTGAAAAAAATCTGGTTCCATAGACTTACGTTAAAAGTAAAGTAGGTTTTTTCCTTTTCCTGTAAAAGAAAACGTCGGATTTTCTTCCAACAACAGTGACATATAGATCTCACTACTTATCTGAGAACTACTATGAAATACTAACGTCTCTGGCATCAGGCAGCGTATTTGTATGCGTGTCACGTAAGATCGCTTTTAGAGGCGTTAAATGGTTCCTATGATTACCACAGTCAACCGTAAGTTTGTCTAGAGCACCACTCTGAAGGGCTGTTTACATCTTAATGGTTAGGTTATGTGGAAATGTTGAAAAATCAGTGGGATCTCCTGTAAGAGGGCAGTGGTAGGACATTCAACTGAAACTGCTTTCTGTTCCTACAATACAAATTGTAGAACTACTAATTGTAACTGTGACTTTCTGTATATAAATCATTTATTTATATATCTATATATAATATAATAAAACGTTGCCTGTGTTTTTCTATTGTAGATCCCACCCTCAGCTCAGAGGCCCCACCAAGCCCACCTGTCCTGTGACTGAATGTACCACTGCTCTCCACCTGTGGCATCCAGGTACTGCTGCATCACACGCCTCTCCCAGGGAGCTCCTGGTAGGGGACGAAGGATTCCACCAGTACGAGGAGTGAGGGGGTGCTGCAATGGATGACATCTTCACCCAGTGCAGAGAGGGCAACGCTGTAGCTGTCCGCCTTTGGCTGGACAACACGGAAAATGACCTTAATCAGGGGTGAGTGGACTCGAAAATGTGCTTAAAATTAGTTGGAATGCAAACACTGCAAAAATGAGCTGAAACAGAAGTTTTACTGACAGTTCATTGCAAGTTTTAAGATGAGTCACTCAGAGGATTATCATTAGTCGTCATTGACTTATTATAGTCTGCATAATCTGGACATTCATCTCACACCATTTCTGCTCAGAGCTTGAACCTTCTACAGAGATTTTTGTCATGTCTAGTTCTGTGGCTTATTTTTCACACTTATCTTTGTTCTCAAGCCATACACTGTCTGCAGAGGTGGTCGGTAGGGCTTTTTTTTGTTTGTCTTTATCAGATTTGGGGAGTTTGAGGTTTAAGCTCTCTGTTTTGACTCAACAGATTAAGACAGTATAGTCTCATTTTGGTATGTGATGGTATGAGGTACGATGCCTCTTGCCTCTGAGGTGGGTTAGTTTTAGTTTGATGTGAATTCTAGAAGTTATTTTTGTGTGACCCAAACTCGACATTAGTTCTGTTTTCAGAAATCAATCACATTTCTCTCCAGTCTGCCCTGGAGGGAGAATGTTTTGTGTCCAGATGTTATAGAGGAACTTCTGGCAGCTGGATCAAAGAGTACATTTCTACATTCTACATTTGCCAGTCCCTCGCACTCAATCTCACATTTGCACTAGAGATGTTGCTGATTAACCGATTGGCCCCTAAATGACAAATGCATCAATATTCGTCCAGTGTTACTGGGTTTAAAAGTTACTTTAATTTCCATTAAACCGTTTGAATAGGCACATTTTTCATTAAGCATTTTTTGATTCGTGCTCATGAGTCAACAGAGTTGACTCCCACTTCATTTTTGACCAGTGGTGCCAGATCAGTTGATAAAGAATATATCAGAGGTTAAACCATCCTTAATGTAGTTTGCAGCGCTAGGATATTTATCTACAACTTATAATACCACTGCATCTTTTATTAAACATCATATTGATTATTGCATCAACATTATGTTGCTGATTGTTATGTTGCCTTAATCTATACCCTACAAAGGTATTTGTTAGTTAAACATGAGCCAGTGTAGTTAGTCCCATGACAAAAAAGCTTAAAACCCCTGTCAGTGTGTGTGTGTGTGTGTGTGTGTGTGTGTGTGTGTGTGTGTGTGTGTATATAAAAAAATAAATTGATATTATTTAATTAAGCAGTAGAACGTGAGAGGGAGTGTTATTGTGAAATAACATCAAAGCTGCAGGCACAAGCCAATGGTGTTGCTTTAATACAGCAGTTAAATAAATACAGTAAGAAATGAATAAACTGGCTGGTTAATGTGTTTTAATGTTCATTTCCTTCCTCCAAATTATAGCTCCTTAACGAGCAGCTTGTTGCTATGTCAGAGTAATGAGCTCCGCCCACTCTCTGCCCAGTCTGCTGTAAGCCCCGCCTTTTGAAGTACAGACTGAGCCATAAAACTGACACAATATCAGGTTCAGCTCAGTTTGGTCAGTTTTTCCAGATCAGTATTAATGTTGTTTTGTTCCAGCCGGTCTGTAAAGCTTCTTACAGCCCGTTTAGTTTGGCGAATGGTGTTGGGTTCATTTCTGGCTGATTCCAGGTTGTTCAGCTGTTCTTCTGTCACAGCTGCCGACTGAAAAGCTGCTCAGTGGTGACGACAGTTTGGGAATTTAGTGTCATCTCGTCTTCGGAGTCGGACCGAAACGGCTGTCGGTCAAATGTGATCTTAAAAATGTCCGTTTTCTGTTTGTGGCGAAGTAAGAAGTAAAAACCCTCAAATGGCTTGAGCGTCTCCTACAGCTATCAAAGTCGTTGCTTGGCAACAGCGTTTCAGCTTCTCAACCCATCAGCTTGCGTGGCCGGAGCTCACTGTTGTATAATGGTGTATAATGGCTTTGCTCCAATCAACACCTCTCCGGATACTGAATAAAAAGTGCAGAACGGAGATGGAGCTGTCCAGTGGCCATTCTGGAGATTACATCTTGCCGATCATGTTGAAGTTTTAGAGTTTTAACTGGGACTTGGAGTGATTTTATGTGAGGGAGAGGAGCGTGAGTAGCTTATGTTTACGTTTACGTGCTAATTCTGACTGGTACTTTGGCAGATTTGACGACATCATTGGCAAATTTTTTCGTACAGAAAGAAAACAGCAGATAACGTAATTTCGCTGATCTCTCTACACTGGCATCATTCTTTCTCTGCCAGGTCGTGGTAAAAACACCACAAATCTGTAGGTGATTGCTACAAGAAAATTATGAAACGGAGTTGATGGGAGCTTTAAAAGTGTTGAGCAGCTGACTTTATGTTGGACTGTTGTTTAAACTGTGCATATGAATTTCAAGCTCGTGCCCGTCAGGCTATATTTTTATTAACTTGGGCTAATAATATCTATAACCTTATGATATAGATCTTATGAAAAACACAGCGTTGTTGTATTCATGGACCGTGTCTGAGATTTTAGGTTTCTTGGTGAACAATTAATTACTGAATAACAATAGTTGGTTATCAGTGAGAAGAATTAGCCTAATTCACACTCACTGTTGCTGAAATTCCCTGTACATAAAAGAACCCAGCTAGATTCCTCAGATAAGTTACTTGAAGGTGACAGTCAAGTTATTGACCAATGAGAGGTCATTACTGGTAGCCAAGGTACAACAAAAGCTGCTCCAAGGAGGTGACATAGTGGAAAAGGCTCTGCATGTGTTGGAGAAGAGAATTGGAAATATATCCCTATATGGTACAGAGAATACGCAGTGTTGATCCACGACTCTCTCTTGAAATACCTCCCCCTTGCCAAACTCTTGCTCACAGCAGCCTTGGCCTCCCGTCTTTTCTGCATTCTGGTAATGTGTTCCAGACAGCTGGTGCAGCAGAATGACTGTGCCTGCTTTCAAACAGGTAGTCAAATCATTTTAGCGTCTCATAAGCCGATTTCCGCGCTTGAGGGTTCAGTTCAGCTCGAATTTATAGTGTTTTGTTTACGTTTACTGACCCTTTACCAAAGTTTTGTATGGGAAAGTCTAAAAAAAACGGAAAAGTTTGAATCTGCGTTACACTCCATTGTTTTGATTCTGATCTAAGCCCATTCCTCTGCTTTTAATTAGGCTCTTTACTGCAGGAAAGAAGTGTGTAGTTAACACTCCCAGTGGGAGTGTTAACATGCTGGAGCGCATTCGCTGTCTGATCAGCGGATCACAGGCACCAGCACGCTCGCAGCGAGCGGCACTAACGACTCTTTGGGGTAGGGGTGCAGCCATGTGAGGAGCTCGGAGAGTCGTCACGTCCGACGTAGATTTCATCTTGGCATTTCCTGCGCACTTCAGACAGTTCAAGTCACTGAAACAGCCAGCAACCGGGCTGCGGCTAGAGGCCGACCAAAAAAGATTCTGAAATGGAGAATCCCGCCTGACGGACAGCTCGGATGTGTGTTTTACAGTGTGACTAACGTAAGGGATGTGTCGCCTTACGCGTAGCTTCTCGCTCTGTACTGAGTCAGAGCAGGGAGGGGGAGGAGGTAGACGGACTGTGCAGGGACAAATAGTTTCCATACTATGAGCTCACTAACCAGAGCACGCTGACTTGAGCCCGACCAGTCCTTTCTGACATCTCTCCTACTCTCCCTCTCCTTCTCTCCCTCTCTTTTCGCCATTTCTTCCTCTCTTACCCCTCTCCAGTGTTTTCCTTCTTCCAAAATCGAACGCTGCAGCCAAGGGTTTTGGTTTTCATTGCTGTTCACTGACACCTCTAATTATACTTGGACCTCTTCGCAGAGCGTAGTCGTGAGGAGCGTATGATGTGCCGTTCTCCTTCTATAGGTTTCTGGGCTTTAGCAGGCTTCTAGATGTCACGACCCTGAGTTGTTGTGGGAGGGAACAGGAAACGGCAAACGCACAGTTGCCTCATTTATGACTATAGCAGCTATGAGATTTCAGTTGGGGAAGCAGACTTGACTGAACATATCTTATCTACAGGCTGGTCTTATCTGTGAGAATACGGTACACAAAGGCTTCTTGGTCCTCCGTAGGGCTGGTCCAAATAATTAGAATACTCAAGTATTTCTTACTATGCTATTCGATTCTCTAAGATTTGGCTTTTTTAAAAGGCAGCGACTGTTACTATGTGGAAAAGGTTGAGAAAAAATGTACATGGTTGGTTTAATTGAGGCATCCACGTCGTCATGCCTCAGAGTGCGGCACTTTTCTTGCAGCCGCTGAAGCTAAAAGAGCAACGAAGCCTGAGAAAGAAAAGAAAAATCAGGAGTTCTCGACCTTTTACACCTCAAGGCGCACCAGTTTACAACCCCAAGTCCAAAAAAAGTTGTGACACTGTGTAAAATCTAAATAAAAACAGAGCGCAATGATTTGTGAATCTCACAGACCCATATTTTATTCGCAGTAGAACATAGAACACATATCGGATGTTGAAAGTGAGACATTTTACCATTTCATGAAAAATATTAACTCGTCTAGAACTTGATGGCAGCAACACATCTGAAAAAAGTTGGGGCAGGGCCGTGTTTACCTCGTGGAGCGTCTCCTCTTCTTTTTTCTTGTTGTTTCTGAGCCCATGCAGTGATTTTCAGTACAGAATCATGCCTGTTTTTAATGCCTTGCTGACTGAGGGCCCGAAGATCATGAACATCCGATATTATCCGCCAGCCTTGTCCCTTGCGTACAGGGATTGGAACGTTTTTCTGAAATTGCGGCAGAATTTTTTGGACGCAGTTTTTCGCCTCTGCCCTTCTTTGCTTCTGAGAGACTCTGCATCTTTAAAATGCTCTTTTTATGCTGGGCCATGTGAGTTAGGTGCAAATTGCTCCTCCAGCTGTTTTTTATTAGTACGAATTACTTTTCCAGCCTTTTGTTCCCCCTGTTCAACTATTTTGAGATTTTTTTTGCGTTGCTGCCATCAAGATCTAAAAGATTTGAATGTTTTTCATGAAATGGTAAAAATGTCTCACTTTCAACGTCTGATATGTGTTCTATGTTCTATACTAATAAAATGGGGGGTCTGAGTTTTGTAAATCACTGCAATCTGTATTCATTTACATTTTACACAGCGTCCCGACCTGTTCGGGATTGGGGCTGTACTTCTAGAAAGCATTAAGGCCCACAGGAAAAAGTATAGTTTTGGGGAAATTTTCAGCACATCTGTTTTTGCCTGCCAACCCCCACAATGCTGGATGCCTATTGGTGAACCTAAAAGATCAACAGATTAGGCTAATATTAGCTTATTTTATGTTATTAATCAAGCTGATTAATGATAAATGATGGCAAATTTAGTGGAATGTCTGTGCGTGTGTTTTTTTTTGTTTTTTTTTTGTTTTGGGGGGGTTGTGTAAGTGCTATCAAAGCTCACTATGGACCACAGGACCCCTTAGCATTCAGGACTTGAAGACCACCAATTAGTGCTTTGTGAACCACTTGTGGTCTGAGGCCCAGCGGTTCAGGAACCCTGGTTTAAATGATCAGATGATTAAAAAATGCTTGGTGTAAAATATACAATGAAAAGTTGGTATGAAGGTACAAAACGATTCATTCAAGTACGTAAATACAGTGATGCTTATGCGACTGACAGCAACACTAAACCACAGGAGCTCAAAGCCTTTGGATCAGTTTGTTGTGGTGGGCTCTGGAAGTGGATGAGGACGGGAGCACTGGCGTATCTGCTTCTGCATCTAGGATGGTCCTTCCCTCATTCAGGTGATCTTGTATCTCCAGGATTCCTCTCCATTCCTTTAGCTTGTTATGACTGAGGTCAACTCAGTCTGCGTATCATCCTCACTGCTGCTTTCTGTGGAAGAAATGAAAATAAATAAAATGACTAAACATTAAAACTATAACCACAGTGCAGGTCATCAGTCACTCTGAGCTGTTCCACCCTGTCTGTGAATCATAAAGCCTGATTTTGTACCAGGGAGCTACAGTTGCGGCCTCTAGAGCAACACGGGCCTCAGCCTGACCAAAAATACTTACAATAAAGGTTCATTATGAAGTGTAAACATGATGATGTTTTAAAAGGTGGCTTTTTCTCAGAATAGGTATTTGAGTACTCATTCAGAAATGCTGTCAAAGTATTCAGAGCCTGTAAAATGCCACGTCTAGGCCCAATCCCATTTCTTATTCTTACGCCTACCCCTTGTTTTTGAGGTTTCTTCTTGCCCCAAGAACTGAGTTACAAGGGTCGGTGGTTGAAATCTTCCCTATGAAACGGGACCCTCAAATCAAAAGAACATTACTTCATTAACAGACTACTAGCGCTCACATTTGTGGGCTTCTTTGGTCGACTGTGCAGCCAACTTGCCCTTTATCCTTTTCTCTGTTTGGAGAGAGCCATGTAGCCGTAACGCTTCACCCTACCCCTCTATCTCAACAAGAATCGGGACACCCTACTCTAAGTGGTGGGGGTGAAGGGTGAAATGGGATTGGGCCCTATTTTTTTTTTTTTTTTTAGACGTCTGGTGGTCTGAATACCCAAATAGGGTAACAAATAAATAATTAAAAAGCAGTGAAGTAAGCATTCCAGTAATCGGTGATGGGCTTATTCCTACCTAGCTTTCTCATAATTGCTTGTAATTTGTGGCTCTTGGTTACCCCCCCCCTATATTTTATCCTCTTATGTTTATACATTCACTGGCCACTTTATTAGGTTCAGTTGCTTGTTAACACACACAGCTAATCAGCCAATCACACGGCTGCAACTCAGTGCATTTAGGTGTGTAGAGGTGGTCAAGACGACTTGCTGAAGTGCAGACCGAGCATCAGAACGGGGAAGAAAGGGGATTTAAGGGACTTTGAACGTGGCGTGGTTGTTGGTGCCAGACGGGCTGGTCTGAGTATTTCAGAAACTGCTGATCTACTGGGATTTTCACACACAACCATCTCTAGGGTTTACAGAGAACGGTCAGAAAAAGAGGAAATATCCAGTGAGCGGTCAGTTGTGTGGATGAAAATGCCTTGTTGATGTGAGAGGTCAGAGGAGAATGGGCAGACTGGTTCCAGATGATAGAAAGGCAGCAGGAACTCAAATAACCAACCAGAATCTCTGAGGAACGTTTCCAACACCTTGTTGAAAGTGTGCCACGAAGAATCAAGGCACTTCTGGAGGCAAAAGCGGGTCCAGCCTTTTACGAGCAAAGTGTATCTAATAAAGTGGCCGATGAGTATAGGGCCTAAATGCATTTGGCCTGTAATGCCACACTGGAAAAGGTCTCTCTCCTGGACAACACTGGAGACTAGCCTGTTGACATGTACTGTAAATAACGGAATGGCTCCACCTTAAATAGAGGCGCTGTTGGCGGTATTGGCAGTTACTAAGAATAGCGTGGTCTCCTCTCACATCCTCTTTCGTATTAGCTCTAAAGCACAAGGATGCTTGAAATGTCTGTGTTCACTGCTGTGTTGAGCGCTGTAGCCTTTGTTTTACTTTCACTTTCCTGTTTTATACTTCCTGCTAGACGGAGTTCCTCATCAGCCCCACTCATTCAGCAATTTATTATATTTGTTTAACTTTATTATATATTTTACTGTGAAATTGTATAAGTTCAGATTCAGCTGTCTTGAAGCAGCAGTTGCTCCAGCTACCAACAGCTAACAGTCGTACTGTCACTGTTATGCCAGGAATGGGTGTGTTTGGGGAAGTTGTAGTTAGTGATGCTGCTGTGGTGCCTTCTGGCCTTTCACCCTCTTTTAAGTAGTGTTTTAGTTCAGACCATGAAGGAGTTGACCAGGAATAGGCAGCACTGAATCAAGACCAAGACCAAGATAAGACTTCTTTTTTTTTTCAGAATATTAAGAAAAGAAAAAATTTTAATTAGTTTGCAGCCCTTTTTAACGAGCATCACATGCGATGGGTATCACTAAATAATATTTTCAACCAGCCTTGGCTTAACTCTGCATTCTAAATTTTAGAAATGGTACACACCGGTCAGGCATAACATTCTGACCACTTCATTGTTTCCACGCTCACTGTCCACTTTATCAGCTCCACTTACTGTATAGCTGCACTCTGTAGTTCTACAGTTACAGACTGTAGACCATCTGTTTCTCTGATACTCTGTTACCCTGTTCTTCAGTGGTCAGGACCCCCATGGACCCTCACAGAGCAGGTACTGTTTGAGTGGTGGTGGTGTTAGTGTGTGTTCTGCTGGTGCGAGTGGATCAGACACAGCAGTGCTGTTATTATGATAAATTCAGAACACCCCTTTATGTTACAATACACTTTAGTTTTGTTTGTTTTTTTGTTTATTTGTTATTATTATTAAATAAGCGTCAGTAGTAACACCGATTACATGTTAGTAAAACACTAAAAATCATTGCAGTTTTAAGTTTTTAATCATTCTTCTTACTATTGTAGCTTTTTGTGTGGCACTGCAGGTTCTACTTCGCCTGTTATATGTTGTGTATTGTGAAAATGTCTTGAGGTATAATGATAATTTTTTGCTTTAAGGCCCACCCTAGTGTTTACCTCACAAGTCGGCATATGCAGACTACAGACATTGAGACTGCTGATATCGAACCGATACCTGCTACCAGTATCAGTATCAGTGAATCCCTAGTAGTTCTGCTGTGACTATGAATATGAATAAACTGGCCGTGAACGCGGCGTTTAATATGTTTTAATGTTCAGTTCCTTCCTCCTAATTATAGCTCCTTAACGAGCAGCTTGGTGCTACGTCAGAGTAACGAGCTCTGCCCACTCGCTGCACAGCCGGCAGTTCGTTCGCCAGCTCCACACAGACCGGCTGACCGTCTGGGAATTTAGTGTCGTCTCGTCTTCAGAGTCGGACCAAATCGGCTGTCGGTCAGATGTGACCTTAACAGTGTCTGTTTTCTGTTTTTGCACAAAGTAAGAAGTAAAAACGTTCAGATGGCTTGAGCGTCTCCTACAGCGGTCAGAGTCGTTGCTTAGCAACTGCATCTCAGTGGAGTGGTACAGTGTTTGTGAAAAACCTGTGATGTTATGGTGAAATAACAGCACAGTTAGAACGCCACTCAACCAATCAGCTCGCTTGGCCGGAACTCACTGTTGTATAATGTAAAGTATGTGTAATTTAAAATAATGAAATTAATCAACATTGATCATTTTTTTAATTGCTTATCATCCAAGCCCTGTCTGTTAGCCTCTGTGCCTTACTGTAAGATCAGCAGTAGGGGTGGGCAATAAAGGAAAAACACAGTATCGCATTTTTTTTA